>NW_007211796.1:510204-603707 GCF_000164805.1 Carlito syrichta | reverse complement strand
TGGCCGCTCCCGGCCACCACAGCCTCGACCTGCTGGGCTCTGGTGATCCTTCTGCCTCAGGCTTCCAAGTAGCTGGAACTACAGGCGTGCACTACCAAGCTCAGCTAATATTTTGATTTATTGTACAGATGAGGTCTTGCCAAGTTGCCCAGGCGGGTCTTGAACCCTTGGGCTCAGGTAATCCACTCACCTCAGCCTCTCAAAGCACTGGGATTACAGGCTGAGCCACGGAGCCCGGCTAAGTTTGAGTTTTATCATAGATATCATCAGTGTTAAATGTGGATACTCTGGATTCTGCTACATTGAAGAAAAGAGTATGATTATTTTTGTTTTTGCAAGTCATTAACTTGGTTAGTCTCATATTGTCAACGTTGTGCTTCTCAGATCTCAGTTTGGATTGCCTTCAGTTTGCCTGTGCATGAGTGGTTTAGAGGTCAAAGACTTAGGTTTAGTCATGGGATTTTATCTTATACACAGAATTTGAGATTCTTCATCTCTCTTTTCTTTCTTGTGTTCCCCCTCATTGTCTGGCGTCCCTGCTCCTTCCCAGGGTTCCTATGGTCAGAAAGCAGAGGACTTTCTCTTGGAGTGGAGTTACCACTATAACTATGGACTATAAGGTAAAGCCACAAAAATGTGAAACTCATTTCATTGTATGCCAATTGCTTAACAAAACTTGTGAAACTTCTCCAATATTTTCTTACTCTTGTTCATTCTCCAGAACCCTAATATGGTTCTGGAGAATGTTATGACAGTGTTGTGTTTTGTTCTGTTTTACTTTTAATTTTTTTGTCCAGCGTTTACAGTTACTATTTGCAGGTGGGTTGTTTGGTTGGAAGTTTATTTCTCCATACCAAAAGCAAAAATCTTATTTATTATTATTATTATTAATTATTATTATTATTATTATTAATTCTGGGAACAGAAGTTTCTAAAGAAGCATAAAACAGAAGACTCTAAAAATGTACCAAGAAATACAAATAAAAAAGGAATTAAAAGAGCAAGAAACATGTCACCTGCTTCTGGGATACCCTGAACAATAACACATTAAGGGGTAATGGAGTGGTCAATAAATACATTTAAAGAAATATGTGCCATCAAATAGTTAAGAATGCAAGTAAACTTTATATATACAAAATTCTCACATTTTGTAAGTGGAAAAAATGTCAGCCAAATGTTTCAAGACCAAAACAGCTCATCACATCCCAGAACCAAAGAAGAAAGAAAAAATTATGTCCACGGTTTTTGTCAAGATTTATACTAACCCATAGCACATCTCAAAACTTGGAAAACTATCTCAGAATTGGCAATAATTGTTTCCAATTAAATTATATTTTCTAAATTAAAAATGAGTACATATTCAAATGCAAAATTTAAAAAAATTTGAAGCTAAAGAACATTCACTTTATAGATGAAAATGGAGTCCATATATCACCATCATTATAAGTGTGTTTTCGGATGATGCATTTCAGGACATGGTAACCTCAAATTGTAAGAGAAAAAATTTATTTAAAACTCAGTACAATTATAATCTTTGCAAGAAATCTGTCATTTGAAATATTTTCATTAGACTTTTTTTTCCTCCTTTGGTATGGTATGCCTCTAGACCTAATGTTATTAAGTTATAGTGAAAAACACTCTCAGTCATCAGAAGATATGCTTCCACCATTAAGCTAATGTGGGACCTTAGACAAGTCCCTTCCCCTATCCAGGTTTCAGTTTACTCATGTGAAATGTGAGGTTAGAACAAATGGCTCTATTTTCTAGTTGTAGAATTTTATGACTATAAAAATAGCTTTATTTTTGAATAAAGGCTTCAATCATTGAAGCCTTCTTATATAAAATAGGTCTGACAAATTTTTCAGATATCAGACCCAAATAAAAGGTTTCAGGATTTCAGGAGGAATAGATAATGCCTTTCATACAAATGCAAGAAAAAAAAATGTAGGCTTCTACACACAATCTCAAGCAAATCATCAACTGATATCTGATGTTTTGCCTACAGAGATAAGAATCTTGTCTACATTGGTATTTCAAGTCAGTGGAATAATTTTGTAAATAGTATGTTAAAAATAACTTTAAATTTGAGGATTAATCAATGAGATGTGTCATGAACTACAGTAAAATTATGCTGAAATATTGTTTAAGAGCCTTAGAACTTTAGATCTGATGAAAATATCTACTTAGAAATAAAGAACAGAATAAGTAATACAAAGTTTTTTCCAACTACCTGAAATTATATTCATTCCAGTAAAATTAGTAAACATTTATGAAGCACCTAGTTGGTATAAGCTGCTGTCAATCTTTACTGAGAGACATGTCATACATATAAAAAGAATTTAGCACCTGCCTTTATGGAGTTTATAATCTACCAAAAGTATACATATTAAAAGGTATATATTCATAAATAATAATAACATATAGCAGCAAGAGGTGAATACTATGAAAGAAGAACAGAGAAAGTAGTGTGCCTCAGGCTCCCTGTAGAGTACTAAGCTACTTTTAATCACACTGCAGAAAGTGACCAACCATATTGCATGCAGGACATCAGAGCTATCCAGGGAATCAGGAGACAGTTGGATGGTTAGAGGAGCCTAGAAAAACAGGAGCAGAGAAGTGGACCTAGAAAACTAGCAGTCAGTTGAAGATCTAAGAAGAGCCCACCTGGAAAATAGGGTTCAATTTCTGGGCAGGACCCTATTTTCTTGACCAGGACCCAAGGATGATTCTATGCAAATGGGGAAGGTGAGAAAGAAGAGAAACAAAGTGAGTATTCTGTTATGAGAAAAGGGTATTCCAAGATGATAACACATAAAGAGCAAAACCATAAAGGAAGAAATTTTGAATTTCTTATAGTTTCTCACCTCCTGAACATGCCAATATAAACAAATTATCTGAAGAAGTAATAATTTCTATTAGTTTACAGATTCTGGCAGGTTAAATTAAACCTGACTATGAAGACAAAATTACATTCCAGTTCCAAAATTACATTCAACTTCTATCACATAAAAGTCTTCTTATATAGCTCATCTGTGCAACTGAGTTGCATCTTTCTAAATCATTTTATTTGAGTGTGAAATGTTTTTAATCAGGTATCACTGGTTTTCATTTTGTTTGAAAACGTAATAAGAGTGAATTAATCTATAACCATACCAATAACAAGAATAGAAATTGTAACTACTTCCTTGGAAATGAAAAGACAAATACTTTAGCCAAGAACTTCTAAGTATAATTTACAGTTTAAAAAACCTACAAACATAAATTATACAGTGAAAGTTTCCCTTATCTTACTTGAATAAAATTTTAATCATCTGAATATCAGTTTTCAAAAAATGAATAGGAGTGCAACAGAGTTCAGATGAAGCTTATTTCTTGCCAAAATTTACATGAATATCAAATACCTTTCAAGAAGATTGTTTGGCTACATAACACAAATAAATTCTGCTCTCAGAGGACTCCTTCCCAATTCCTATTGGAGTAGCCAACCCAGGTGAGGAGCTGCAGGGCTTTCTTCTGCTGCAACCAGACTGGAAGGCTCAAAATGGACAGGGAACTTGGGTAGTCCCCACCACTCCTCCCATCATTTAGGTTGGCTATGTACTTCTTTGGAGAAACATAGGCCAAGCAGGAATTCCACAGCCACCATCACAGCTGGCTCTCCCCTCAAGCGCCACCTCCTGGGTAGAGGTTAACTGTCATAGCCTGTTACATATGATACAATATCACAGCTTTCACAGCTTTCACTGGCCACTGAGTGGCACCCGGCCACTCAGGACTCCTTGAGTCTGTGCAGGTAGTCAGCACAACACCACCACAGTTGGGAATTGAGAAACCCACCACATCAAAGCTGTATACAACCAAGGAAACCCTGTGGAGGCTATGACATCCCTCTGCCAAACTCAGAGCTGGAGACTGCACGGCACCCATCACCGTGAAATCAGAGAACAGAACGGGTCAGCCCGGTTCAGCTCTGCCAAACATCACTCCTTGTTCCCCAGGAGATAACATCATATATAATGTCACTGCACATCTTGTAGACTAGATCACAGTTGAGGCATCGGAGAGTTTCTCCAGAGGGTCTTCCAGAGATGGCAGTGACTAATTCTCCTCAAAATTCAACTCCTGTACCTTCACACTACCAAATCCCTTGCAGGCATTCTCCAGCACTAGCCTGAACTGTGACAGCTCCACAGGGTAGCTAGACCCAGAAATAAAGTAGGACTCTACAGACATCATATCCTCACAGATTACCACTCCCAAGGTAAAGGGGAGTGTCCTGTATCAGGGGAGCACTCTGTGGAACAAATAATTGAAAATAAATATCTCTTAAAAGAAGATATACAAGTGGCCAACAAACATAAGAAAACCAACGCCCAGCATCACTCATCATTATGGAAATGCTAAGTAAAACCACAATGAGATACCTCCTTATACCAGTCATAATGGTACTAAAAAATAAAAAAAAATAAAAAATAGATGTTGACACATGCAGTGAAAAGGGAAAGCTTATACACTACTGGTAGGAGTGTAAAATAATACGATCTCTATGGAAATTGGTATGGAGACTTCTCAAAGAACTAAAAGTAGACCTACCATTTGATCCAGCAATGCTACTACTTGGTACCCACCCAAAGGAACAGAGGTTATTATACAAAAAAAGATACATCTGCAATGGAATATTAATACCTGCACTCGTATGTTTATTGCAGCACAATTCACAATTGCAAAGATGTGGACTCAACCTAAATGTCTATCAACTGATTAATGGATAATGAAAATGTGATATATATGAATTTATTCTAAGTGAAGTAATGCAGTAACAGAAACCAGACACCACATGTTCTTATTTATAAGTGGGAGCTAAACTAAGAATCTGCAAAGGTGTACAGTATGGCATAATGAACACTGAAGACGCAGAAAGGGGAGGATGGGCGACTAGGGTTGAAAAATAATCTATCAGTGTGCACAAGTAGGGGTGGAGGGTATACTTAAAGTCCTGACTGCTTCGCCACTATACAACGTATCCATGTAACCAAAAATCATTTGTACCCCCTACAACTATTGAAAAAAATATTTCAGGTCATAACAATTTATTACTTGGGCAAATGAGAACCTTATATTGGCAAGTCCAGAAAAGAAGCTGTGAGGCATTGTTAGAAGATCAGAATCTATTAAGGTTTGTTTCATTATCCATTACCACTAAGGATTTAAAAAAAAAAATCCTGCCCTTCATAAGAAAAAAAAGTAAACAATAACAAAAACCACACACCACATTTCCTCACATAGGGCACTTGCCACTGCATGACTACTAAGTCACTGTTTAGTAATGAACAAGAACTAAGGGAAACAGGGCAAACTCTTTAGGACACTAGGGTACTGTGTGCTAGAAAACATGTGCTGTGCTTTTTCAGAAACAAGCTGCAACATTAGAAAGAGAAAGTACATTACATTTTACATACGAATCTTTGTTTACAGGATGAGGGAAGAAAGAATGAAAGAAAAGGAAATAATATTCAGTTATATTTCATTTTGTGTGAGATACTTAGACAATGTTTTATTATTTAAATAAAATCCAATGGGGTATTAATACCATACAAGTTAAGAAAGGAGCGAGGTTCAAAAGCGCCAAGTTACTTTTGTGATGTAACATATCACCTACTGGTGGCGTTGTAACTTGATCTCAATCTGACTCTGAAGCTTCTCTTCTTTCCCATACCTCTTATTTATGTATGTGTTTGTTTGTTTGTTTGTTTTTGAGGTCCCAGATGTAAAAAGTAGCATGATTCCTCAGGAGTTTTGGGCCCCCTTATGTAATTGTCCCTCTGTCTCTCTTATGTCCCTAACACGTGAATCTCACTGAGTTATGGAACTGTTGAAACCCTACATTTATGGGCAATTGTATGCACCATTTCTATTGCCTAAAATGTATCCTTTTTTCCTTTTCCTTTCCCCATTTCCAGACTCTTCCCTGGCAACTCCTCTTATTTTTTAGATTTCAACTTAGCTGTTACCTCTCTAGGAAAACCTTCTTTACTTTGCTGCCCACAACTCCTCAAATCTATGCTTCCTCTGCCCCAGTGCATCGCTCTTTACGGAAATTGCTTTTCCGATACCGATATCTTTTTACTCCCCCACTCCAAACCACATGTTTGCCTTATAAATTTTTGAACCACAATTTCTATGCCTGAAACACAGTTGGTGCTTAACAAATAACACCAACTATTTGAATAACTAAATCAAAGAAGTCCTTTCCTTTCCTCACTGTTTCAGAGTAATTTAGTGGAAGCTGCATGTAAGACTTTGTGTACTTTGGCCCTTTTTCGTCTTTTCTTTTTCTTTTTTCTTTTTAGTCTTCTAATAAGTATCACACAGGTCATGATTAAACTGAGTTCTTTTTCAATCTGCATACAGTGTTGTAAAAAAATAACAGCAAAATGCATTTGCTTAGAAGCTCAGGAATCCATTGTTAACTTGGAAATTTTTGCCTGGATATTATGTTATGGCAAAACAGATTTTCACACTATTTAAAAAATGGAATTATTATTTATCATCACTAAAAATTCAAAATTTCTTAAATTTTAAAGGGTAAAAATGTATATAGTACTTGTTTGTTTATAGTGGGCTCATTTAATAAAATGTTTCTAGAAATGTAAAGTAACTTCATTTTGTAGAGTCGGATGTGATATGCCCATTAAACTCAGTTTTAGAGGTTTTCACTTTCACATGTAAGCCATCAATTTTAAGAAAAATTTAAAAAAAAATCAATTTGGGCTATGGTCACTTCTAAATTCTACCACCTTGTCCTAGAGTTAGACTTAAAGAATAGCACAGGTTGTCAGAAAGGCTTCGAAACAAAGAATATACACTTCTTTGCCTCTTCCCTATCATGTTCTTGTGAGAATGTAGGACGTTTTAAGTCTTTAAAAGGTGAAATTAACCCCACTACTTTACAATGACTAAAGTCTGCTCAGAGTGATTCCCACCTTTCCCCTTTTCCATAATATTACTTTTTGGAAGAGGTGACAGAGTTGAGGAAGCTCTTAAAGGCTGGTCTTCAGGGAAATAAGGGCATTGAAATTCCACTCCAATTATTTTTTATTTCCCGCCACCTTGAATCCAGAATATATGTTATATTATGAAGTCTTTGTGTTTTTAACTCAGAACATTCTTCCTATTAAGATTTCTTTAAATTAGAGTACAAATGCAGAAAAGTAGGGTGAAATAAGATGAGCAAACCATCTGAAAAACATTGCATTTTGTAAACTTTAGTACAATATATGAAGAAGCATGCTTCCCTGTCTGTTTTCTCAGCCTGTGGATACTCGGGACATAATTCAGTTTGCCATCCCCTGTTCCCAGATCAGCTCAGTCTTTGTTCAGCTTCATCTCCAGGCTGGCATATAATTACTTCTTCAGCTCCTGTGCTATTTGGATTTAAGCACCTCTTACCCCCAAGGCCTCATGGCTCTGAGGGCTTGTTGAATTTAAACAAGCACATTTAAATCTTTGTCTTTAAATGAGTAAAATAAAAGTCTTAACACCTAACAGAGTACTCTTCTATTCACCTACACTCTAAATGTGCATGTTATAATTGTCTACCAGATCATAATGAGCATCTATCCATCCTCAAAATCAGAGAAAGGAGGACTCATTCTAGAGGTAAATTTACAATAAATGGTTTTATTCTTGATTAGCTATGTGTGTTTGGGGACACAGAGATTGGCACGTGCATAATTTAGCTACCTAATAACAATCTGATGATCAGGGACACCTTGGAAATAAAGGTAGAAAAATGATAGTCGAGGAAAAACAAAAGAGAAAAACAAGGTTGTTAACAGAAATTAACACAAAACAACTAAAAGAAAAAATGTGAAGCTTTACCTCTCACCCAATAAACTTTGCACACGCATACACTATACTGATGCATGCACACACACATACACATAAAATTACAGAAATGTTAAAATGATCTACCTTTCCTGAGAGGCAGTCAGGAGATGTGGATTCTACCACTGCTGCTGCTGGCTATTCATAATTAGTATCTACAGTCTTAGTTTGGCCTGAGTAAATGAGTGATCATTATATATCTTTCACATTCTTAATTTACCCCAAATTAACAAGTATTGAACAAGACCCTCATTCAAATGCACTGACCAAAATGCCCCCCAAAAGTTTCATACTTAGAACTATTAATATGAGTAAAGTTTTTTAGTGAAATAATGAATAAAATTCAACAGATATTAAATGGGGAAAAAAGCACGTAGAATCTCACAAATGATGAAGGAAACAGAAATTTTAAAAGTATGATACCATTTTTCACTATCAAATCAATAAAAGCCATAAAAAAATAGTGTTGAAAAAAGGCACGGGGGGGATGTAAATTAGTGCAGTTGAGCACTATGTATTAAGGGACTGAATAATGATTATAAAATGCATCAGTCTGGGTCCTCTGGTAACTCATAAATTGGGTATGCAAGATATTATTGTTAGGGAGGAGTATCTATGAATCAAAAAAGGGGAGGGGTGGAGGCAAGGAGAGCCCTCAGACTGTGATGCAATTCTGACATCTATGAAAGGAGAGAGTCAAGGAAGCATTTGGTAGGAAGAATCATACATGCAAAAAAGTTCTGAGAAAGTCTCAGTCATGTTGGTGGGGAGTCCTTGAGTTAAAGTTGTCCATAAGCAGAATCCCATGAATACACAAAAATAAATAAACACATGGATACATAAAAATAAACAAATAAACATATAAATAGATAAATAAGAAGAAGCCCTTATTGGGTAGGACTTTTCCAATACTCCTGATGCCCCTCCACTGGGTGGGAGCAGTCCCAAGAAAGGATACTTTCCTGTGAATGCTGTGGTAGATCCAAAGGTGTGGCACCTGGTGGCTATCAATTATCTATGCTCTCCACAACAGTTTCTCCCTAAAGAAGATCTAAGAAAGATACCTGCATGATCACCACATATGACTTTATTACAAATATAGGAATCTATATCAAAGAAATTGTCTAAATATGCTACTGCAACAACTACTACTGATAATACTAATAAAAATAAAATCTTCATGTACAGTCTTTTTAAAAATAACTAAAAGATGGGAACAACTTAAATGTGCAAACATAAGAAATGGTAAAGTAAATATGGTATATCTATTCCATAAAATATGCTGCAGTTATAAAAATGACAAAAAATCATATTTTAAATACAATTTAAAATAAAGATAAAACCAGAATAGTCAGTATAGGCGTTCTTCCATCACTGTAAGGAATGTATTCTGCATATGTGTGTTTGTGTGTGTGTGTGTGTGTGTGTGTGTGTATGTGGGTGTGTGTGTTCATTAGTGCATTCAATTTTCAACATATGATTGAGTTTTTGGAGAATCACCATACAGGCACTGTACAAGCAAATCAAAGGTCACAGTAAAATGTAGTAAAGTGTATGTTTAAAGGAAGTGCATATTTCAAGTCCATATATCTCATGTCCTAAAAATACATGTCCATCAAATACAGTGCATTTCATTGCTTTTTCAGTCTCTCTTCAATATGCACGACTGACACTGATTGCAATTTGATTAATTCATATAAACTAAGAAATTATTCATTCATTTCTGACTTTCTTTGGGCCATGGAAAGTATCCTGATTTCTAGTCCAGTCTGTCAAACCTTCTTAGGGTAGACCTCTTTTCACTCAAAAGCACTAGTTTCATAGATTGCTGTCATGCCCCTGAATTAGACAAATGTATTTCCCAGGTCTGTTAGAATGACATTCTGATGTAATGCATACCTTAGTTTCTTATTTAGCTCATGCATATTTCTTTTAAAATCCATCAGTAAATGATCTGTGATCTGTAAGTAATTAATTTAATGATTACACGAATTAAAATAGTGCATATCCCCTTAAAGGAGTTAATATTTTCTGTTTATGTTACAAAATTGGCCTTGGGTAAATATCATCCATTCCCTGAACTTCATAATGGTTCAAGGATACACTATTTCCTTACTGTAATTCAGTAGGTTTGTTCCAAAGGAGGCTATTGCTTCTCCACTCAACAATGAGTAAAATGCATTCAGGGACCTTAGGGGACCTATTATTAACAAGATGGAATCCTGTCCCAGTTTGTTAACTTTACAGAATTTTTAACTCATTGTCACTGATGAAGTAATTAATCCAAGCTTTTTAATGAGTTAATCTCCTAAAATCCACAGAGTGAATTTGGTATTATTTTTTTAAATGAATAAAAAAATAAAAATACAAAAGATGTAAGTTACAAACAGCATACTTCATACCTGACGAACTAGTGAAAAGTTGTATCAAAACTGTTTTATGCATCTGTGCATTGGTAGCATCATCTGCTATCATCAGCAGCAATAATGATGATGAAGATAACAATAATAATCTCTTACATTTGCATAATAGTTTTTACTCAGGGAAAAGATTTTCACATACATCTCTCCATTTGGTTCTCATAATCACTCTTTGACAAACTAAGGTAAATGCTTCACAATGTCTCATTTTATGAAAGAGAAAATTGGAGTACAAAGGAGATAAGTGACTGGCCTGACAATAACATGTAACTGGAGCTAGATTATTGGCCCCCTGACTCCTATTTCAGGTTTTTAAAAATGCTTTCAAATCAAAAGAATTCATGATTTGCAGTGTTTCCATAAATTCTGTAAAAACCCACTTAGAACCAGAAATCTCTGACAAATATAACAGGTAAAATATATAGACAACTGGTAAAAATGCATATAATACACAATCGGGAAGTTAGAAAGAAAGATATGTGTCTGGTTGACAGGATAAAAGAGAATACAAGTCAGAAGATATCTAAAGCCCCTGGATTAATAAAGTAATATTTATATTGTATTCTTTGTTTTGGAAAGTATTTAACTTTTGAGACTATCATCACTGTAAACTATGATGAATTGTTCATAACAATAAATAAATCTACATGTTGTCTAAATAGGTATGTTTATCCAGGTTCCCAATGTTCAAGACCTGTTAAAACTATTTCATTTTATCCACATTTCCATTATTAGATCTCCTAGGACAAACACGGATATTTATCTGCTTATGCCAGCTTCACTAACCAAATATGACATTATACATGGTATATCACATTATCCATGGAGGTGAGAATATTTCAGGAAAAAATTAACAAATCAAAATAATATCAAATACTATTTATACCCCATATACATAATTACTGTCTATGCCCTGTCACTACTACTCTCACCACAAGATACACATGAATCAAGTTTTTAAATAACATTGACTTTACCTTATAAATTCCTTCACTCATTGTTAAAGAAGCCTGGCATCAATTTATAATGCAGTAAAACATTAGTCATAGTTTAGTAAGCAAACAAATAGGAAAGGGATATTATAATCTACTAAAGTATTGTAATTTGGATTCTCAGAATGCATGCAATTAGATAAGTTAAGAGATATCTTTTGCACCAGGGATTAACAACTTTCCTATAGGAAAAAAATATTATTTTTGTGATCTTTCAGCAACAGAACAGCATAGTTTTTGCTAGGGAGATTAATGTGACCATTCAAATGGAGGCTGATAAATTTGTAGAGACCAAGTAAACTTCAGTAACAAACTCTTTTTGTACTTTTAAATATTGAAAGAATAATATATATACCCAGATATATGTAAGAAATTCATATAGAAATGAATATAAAATACATACAGAAAAAGCAGTCGGTCTTCAGAAATTACTTAATAATGGAACACAGTAGTTAACTACCACCCCCTTCAAATTAGCATCATAAGACTATCACTAGTTCTACTATGATAGAGTAGGTTATATCAAAACATCTTTTCTGTTGAGAAACACTATAAAAGCTGAAAAAAATTAAATTATTTAAAAAACCTTTTGAAAGCACCAGGGATCAACCAAAGTAATTTAACTTAAAACTAACAATTCTGTAAAGAAAGTAAAGACATTGAAGTAAGCCCTTTGTTGTTTACTATTTTTCCACTCAAATTATTTGCTGATTCCTAAGTAGAAAAGGATGAAAGATGGAGAACAAAGCTTCAAAACCAAACATTAAGAAATCCTGTGAAAACGGAAGTCAAGAATTACACTTTGGAGCTATCCACACATCCAAGACATCAGGAGGCAAGATCCTGAATAAAACGTAAATGCAATGAGATGAGACTTTTAATCTTCTTTTCTTTTAACTCTTCATGTATTTGTAGATTTCCTTTCATGGAATGAGAAACTCAAAAGACAAATAAGCAGAAAATGACAACCTGGATACTAGAAGATTTAACAAAATGTTCAGTAGTCTTTTGCCAAGAATGCAGTGACCACTTGAAAAGCACTCCAGAATTTTATTTGAACATCTAAATGACTTTTTACAGGAGTAAAGGCAAACCATAAATTGACCAGCCATCACAAAGATGGAAACTCAACTTCAGTTACCTCTATCCTTGATTAGATGAAGGTAAATTGCCTTTAATTATCTACAAAGAGAAAATTAAATTATTATGGAAAAGTATAATATCATACAAAACCTTCTCAATTTTTCAAATGCAAAAATCTTCAGGCAGGTCAGAAATTAAGATATAATAACCAAAAACCAAGAAAAAAAATTAATAAACAATCAATATAAATTTTAAAATGATAAATATAAATTTTAAAAGATATTTATCAGCATAGGGTTTTAAATACTATGATAAATAAGGTTTAAGAAATACAAGGAAAGATTGAGAATAATGAGAGAACTGGGATTTATATTAAAAACCCAAAGATCATTCTAAAACTAAAAAATAAAACAACTGAAATTAGGAACTCAATAACAGTAGATTAGACACAACACCAGAATAGATTTGTAAATTTGAAAATAGGTCAATAGAAAATAGACTAGGCCGGACTCGGAGGCACAGCCTGTAATCCCAGCACTTTGGGAGGTCAGTGGAGTGGATTGCCTAAGCCCGTGGGTTCGAGATCAGCCTGGGCAACCTGGCAAAACCTCATCTCTACAATAAATAAAAAAATTAGCCGGGTGTGGTAGCACGCACTTGTTGTCTGTTGTCTAGGCTACTTGGAAGGCTGAAGTGGAAGGATCACCCAAGCCCAGCATGTTGACAATGGGGTGGCCACAAAAAAAAAAAAAAAAAAAAAGAAAGAAAAGAAAAGAAAATAGACTAAACCAAAGAGAAAAATAAAGATGATAATACAAGAAAAAGTATTAGAGACACATAGGACACGGTTTAAAAAAATTTAACATACAACCATTTCTAGTCCCAGAATGAAAGGGTAAGGAGAATAGGTAGAAGAAAAATTCAAAGCAATTATTGCCAAGAATTTTCCAAAACTGGAAAAAGATATCAAGTCACAAATTCAAGGATATCTAATGAACCCCAAGCAGGATAAACACAAAGAAACAAACACAAAATGGCATACCTGTTTTTAAAACTGCTTAAAATAAAAAACAATCACATTGGAAAACTCAAAATAGCCAGAAAAATAAAATGCATTACTTTCTAAGAGTATTGTCTGAACTCATTGTTCATGAAATATGATGGAGGCCAGAGAATAAACCATGGTATCTTTAAAATGCTTTTAAAAAGGAAAAAGTACCAATCTAATAAGAAACTCAAACACTTAACAGAAATAATAATAATAATAGCAGCCTGACTAATTAACAAAGGACATGAACAGACTTTTCTCAAAAGAAGATATAAAAATTGCCAGGATCAGTGGCTCTTGCCTGTAATATAAGCACTCTGGGAGGCCAGAGTGGGAGGACTGCTTGAGCCCAGGAGTTCAAAACCAGCCGAGGCAGTATAGCGAGACCTCACTCATCTCTACAAAAAAGCAAAAATTGGCTGGTATGGTGGTGTACCCCTAGAGTCCCAGTTACTCAGGAGGATTACCTGAACCCAGGAGGTCAGTCTGGGCAACAGAGTAAGACTTCTGACTCAAAAAAAGAAAAAGAAAAAGAAAAGAAAGAATACATAAAAATGTTCAACAGATCTAGGAAAAAATGCTCAACTTACAATAAATGCAAATTAAAACCACGTTGAGTTTCATCTCACACCTGTTAAAATGTCTGCAATTAAAAAGAAAAAAGACAAGTATTGGATGGAATATGGAGAAAATTGAACCATTGTACACTATTTGCAAGAATGCAAATTGGTACAGCCACCATAGAACACGATATTAAGGTTCAAAACTAAAAATATAATTACCATAAGATGCAGCAATTTTACTTCTGATTATATATCCAAAGGGACTGAAATTACAAGATGGAAAAGATATATGCACTCCTATATTCATTGCAGCATTATTTACAATAGTTAAGATATACAAGCAACCTATGTGTGCATCAATAGATAAAGAAAATGTGATATACTTGCAGAATAGAATACTATTCAACCATAAAAAAAGGAAATCCTGTCATTTGTGACAACATGGATGAACTTGGAAGAAATCATGTTAAGTGAAATAAGCCAGACACAGAAAGACAAATGCTGCAGGATGTCACTGAAATGTAGAATCAATTTTGATCCTGTATTCTACAATCTTACTGAATTTGCTAAGCTTTTAATCTGCTAATTTTGCTAAGCTTTTTTGAAGATTCCATCAGAGTTTTTACATAGGAAATCACATTATCTGCAAATAATGATGCTTTAACTTTTTCCTTTACAATCTGTGTGGTTTTATTTCTTTTTCTTGCCTTATTGCACTGTCTGAAACCTCCAGTTCAATGTTGAACAGAGTTGGTGAGAGTATACATCCAAGTGTTCTCTTCCTTATCTTAAAAGTGAAGTATTTAGTCTTTCACAATTAGGTATGATGTTAGCTATAGATTTTCTCACAGGTGTATCCTTTATCAGAGTGAGGAAAGTCCCTTCTATTACAACTTTTATTAGAATTTTTATTGAGTGGATATGGATTTTTTAAATGCTTCTTCTGAATATATTGAGAATGGTCTTTCCATTCTAGTTTGTTAATATTCAGAGTTACAGGTTGAGTATTCCTTATCCAAAATGCTTGGGACCAGAAGTGTTTTGGAGTTTGGAATATTTGTACTATATTACCAGTTGAGGATGCCAAATCAAAAAAATTGAGATTCAAAATGCGCCACTGAGCATTTCCTTTAAATGTCACGTGAGTGCTCAGAAAGTTTCAGATTTGGAAGCATTTTGAAGTTTTGGATTTGGGATGTTCAACCTGTACACTGATTTATCTTTTTAAAAGATCTTTTTACTATTATTTTAAAGATGTGAGGTACAAGTCAGGATTAGACACGTAAGTACATAAGATCAAAATGCAAATTTTAAATATATAAACAAGTAATGGGAAATATAATTTTTTTAAAATGCCATTTGCAATAACATCAAAACCATGAAATATTTTGGGATAAATCTGACAAAAGATGTGCAAGACTTGAACATCAAAAACTACAAAATTCTGTTTACAGATTAAAGTTTTTTTTTTTTTTAAAGGAAATATATTGTGCTCTTAGATTGGAAAATTCAATATTGCTATGTCAATTCTCCCTCAATCTATTGATTTATAGATTCAAAGCAATCTCAATAAAAATCCCAGCAGGTTTTTAAAAAATAGAGTTTTCAGATACCTGTACATGTATGTTTATTACTGCACTATTCCCAATTGCAAAAACATGGAACTAACCCTACTGCCCATTGAAAAAATCAGGGACACCTCAGCAAATAGGATGGAGTTGGAGACAATCAATCTAAGCCATCTATCACAGAAACAAAAAAACAAAAAATCTGAACATACATCACAATAGCACAAGGGAGGTATCTGCAGTAGCAGACCACTGCCAGGGGAGGGAGAAACAGTGGGGGGTGGGGGGTGGCTTGTAAGAACACAAGGGTACCTGGTCCCAAACCAGAGAAAGTGAAGATCAGTTGGAGGCCCAAACTTCACCTGCACATACATTACTTATGTACCTAATCCAAACTTGTATCTCATATCTTTTATAATAAAATAAAATTTTTAAAAATGGAGTCAAAAAAGTTGAATTCATAAAAACAGAGTACAGTGATGATTACTAGATGCTAGGTGTTGGAAGATGATGGTGAAAGGGGAAATGCTCAAAAGGTAAAAAGTTTCAACTAGACGAGAGAAGTAAGTTTTAGAGATCTAGTACACAGCATGATGACTATAATTAGTAATAATGTATTGTATATTACAAATTTGGTAAAAGTAGACTTTAAATGTTATCGCCACAAAAACAATAATAAGTATGTGAGGTTATAGGTATGTTAATTAGCTTCATTAACTAATTCCACAATGTAAACATAAAACAAAACATCACATTATACCCCTAAATATATATCATTGTCAATTTAAAAAATAAAAATAAAGAAAAACACATGTATAAAAGTACATTTCAACTTAGAATTCTCTAACTGACTATAATTCTATAATTAAAATATCCTTTAAAAAAGGCAAAATAGGCAAGTGCAATGGCCCATGCCTGTAATTTCAGCACTTTGAGAGACCTAGGCAGGAGGATCGCTTGAAGCCAATAGTTTGAGACCAGTTTTGGCAGCATAGTGAGACTCTGACTATACAAAAACAAAATAATAATAATTATCCAGACCTAGTGGCACATGCCTGTAGTCCTTGCTACTCTGGGAGCTGAGTTGGGAGAATCACTTGAGCTCAGGTGTATGAGGTTACAGTGAAATATGCACCACTGCACTCCAGTATGGGCATCAAAGCAAACCCCTGTATCTTAAAAAATAAAGTAAAATAAAAATTAAAGGCAACATGAAAAATATTTCCAGATGAAAAAACTCAGAAAACTTTTTTACCAGTAGAGTCATACTATAAATACTAATGGACACCTTTCAAGTAGAAGAAAAATTATCACAGACAGTGATATAGAAACACAAGAATAAATAAAGTACTCCAGAAAAGGTTAGTATGTGGGTAAATGTATTTAAAAATATACTGATAGAAAAATACAATAATAATTTTGTTTGGGAATTAGAACATCTGTAAATTATAATGCAGGACAACAATGGGACAAAGGATGACAGAGAGAGACAAATGTAATTTCTTATTGTAAAGAGATACAGGGTGCAAGTTACAGCAGTGTTTATTTGGGTAATCCTAAAAAAATTAAACAATACACAATTAACAAGCCAAAAGAGGGGGAAATGAAATAAAAGATTGATTAGTATCAAATAAGTTAAGAAAGAAGAAATGGGGCAACATAAAGCAGGTAGTAAAAATTAGAAAAGTATAGTAAGATGATAGAATTAAATTCACAAATATTACTAAGTGTATTTAATATAAATAGACTAAATGTTGCATTGAAAGACAAGGTCAGGATATAATTTAAAAACAATCACAACAATATATGCTTCTGGCAACAAACCAACCTTGAATATGAGCATACAGAAAAGTTGAAAGCAAAATCTGAAAAAAAATTACTAAACAGCCACCAAAAAACAAACAAAAAGCTGATGTATCTACACATTATACTATTGGTCTAAGTATAATTTAAGAAAATAAATGATACAAAGAAGAAAATTAAATAATGAAAATAGGTCCTAGTTAATTTACTAGAAACATATCACAATTCTAAATTTATACAAACCAATAAATAATATAGCCTTAGAAAGCAAAAATTGACCAAACTAAAAGAAAAGAGAAAGACAATACACTATGATGTTAGAAAATTTTAACATATACCTCTCAGTAAATGATAAAAGATGAAGTACAAAATTAGTAAATACATAAAAGTTTAAGCTCTAAAAATTAACAAATTTGATTTAATTGATATGTATAACACCCTACACTCAACAACTACATTATTTTCAGATGTACATGAAATATTTACCAAAATTGTCCTTAAGCTAAGCAAGCCTCAATAAATTGCAAAGTATATAAATCATAGAGTATGTTCTGATCATAATTAAATTAAAATCTAAATCAATAACAAATTATTAATCATGAAATACACCAAATATTTTTAAATAAAGTTATAGATAAACTCAGTAAAGTCAAAAATTGAATGCTGGTTTTTTCTTGGATTTTAAAGACAAAAAAATCACAAATGTCCTTAAGAAGAATGAAAAATGGGGAATTCCTACAGATGCTATGGATATAATACAAAGATAAGAGGATCCGGTGAACAATTTTACATCAATAAATTTAAACAGATAAAATTGACAAATTCCTTAAAAAATACATATAACCAAAAGGACACAACAAAAAAATGGAAAATTTTCATAGTTCTACATTAAGTAAATATTTTATTTAGAAAACTCTTCTAGACATTGATCTACATAAAGAATTCATGACTAAGACCTCAAAAGCATAAGCAACAAAAATAGAGACAAATAGGACTTAATCAAACTAAAAGTCTTCTGCAAAGCAAAAGAGTGAACAGATAACTTGCAGAATGAAAGAAAATATTTGCAAACTATTCATCCAACAGGAGACTAGTATCTAGAATTTACGAGGAACTCAAACAATGATAACAAAACCCAAATAATCCCATTTAAAATGGTCAACGAACATGAAGAGACATTTTTTCTTTTCTTTTTGAGTTGGAGTCTCACTCTGTCACCCAGACTGGAGTGCAGGCCGCAGCCTCGATCTGCTGGGCTCTGGCGATCCTTCCGCCTCAGCCTTCCAAGTAGCCGGAATTACAGGCATGCGCTACCACGCACAACTGATTTTTTGACTTATTGTAGAGATGAAGTCTCACCTGCCCAGGCAGGTCTCGAACCCGCGGGCCCAGGCAATCCACTCACCTCAGCCTCCCAAGGCACGGGATTTCAGGCTGAGCCACCAAGCCCGGCCGAAGAGACATTTTTCAAAAGAAGATACAAATGGCCAACAAACATATGAAAAATGCTCAACATTACTAATCATCAAAGAAATGCAAATTAAAACTACAATGAGATAATATCTTACACTAGTCAGAATAGATATTATTAACAAGACAAAAAATAACAGATGGTGAAGACATGAAGAAAAGATCATTCTTATATACTACTGGTGGGAATGTAAATTAGTACAACCATTATAGAAAACAATATGGAGATTTCTCAAAACACTAAAAATAGAACTACCACCAATCCAGCAATACCACTATTGGGTATCTATCCGAAGGTAAACATACTATTATGCCAAAAAGATACCTGCTCTTGTATGTTTATCACTGCATTATTTATACTAGTGAAGACATGGAATTGACTTAAATGTCTATCAATGGACAATTGGATAATCATGTAGTATACATACACAATAGAATATTATACAGCTATAAGAAACAATGAAATAAATCATGTCTTTCACAGCAACAGAATGGAACTGGAGGCCATAATTTTAAATGAAACAACTCAGAAACAGAGAGACAAATATTGCATGATCTCACTAATAAGTGGGAGCCAAATAATATTTATACATGGACATATGTATAGCATGATAGACAATGAAGACTCATGGGTGAGGAGGTGGGAGGGGTGTCCATAATGAGAAATTACTTAATGGGTACAATGTACTTATTTGGGGGATGTATACACCAAAGACCCTGAATTCTCCACTACTCAATATATTCAAGTAACAAAACTAAACTTGTATCCCACAATATTATACAAATAAAAAAGTAAAAACAGTGTTTCCACAAAGAAAACTTCTGGACCAAATACATGTACAGGTAATTTTTTCAAAAATCTAAAGAAAAAAATAAACCCAATTATATACAAAATATTTCAAGGGTAGAAGTAGAGGGACTATTTTGCAACTAATTTTATAAGGCTAGCATAAGTATGCAACCAAAATATGATGGGAACATTGACAGAATAAAAATGACAGGCCAATCTCTCTTTTGAACGCAGACAGAAATATTTGAAAGAAAATATGAACAAATGCAATCCCATTGCCTATGCAAAGGATAGTATAACAACAAGTAGGGTTTGTACTAGAATGCAAGGGTGATTAATATTTAAAAATAAATTAGTTGAATTTACCACGTTAACATATTAAAATAAAATAAATGATATGATCTTTAAAGATCCACAAAATTATATGACACAATACCTCTTTATTATTTAAAAAATAAAACAAAACAAAACACACACACACATAAAAACACTACCAACTCAGCAAACTAAAAAATTGAGGGGAGCTTGCTTAATGTGATAGGGGAAATTTACAATTTTTTTAAAAGGTAAGAATCAAACCTAGAACAAATGCTGTACTTACATTCAAAAGTATAACAGAGGTACTATCTAGTGCAACAAGTCAGAAATATAAGTTAAAGGTATGTGGAGTGGAAAGGTAGAAATAAAACTATAATTATTCACAGAAAAGATTCTTGTGTTCATAAAAATTCCAAAATAACCCACAAAATTCAATAGAATACAAATTTCACAAGTTTCCTAGCTACAAGGTGAATATATGAGGGAGATCCCCCCCTGAAAAATAAAATTATTTTTAGAGGGTGGGCCCCTTGTAGTATAGACCCTCTCCACTAGGTAAGTGTTCTAGAAACCTACCAGCATGAGTGAACCAGCTGGAATTGTTCTGAGAGGCTGCATTCAGTTTTAGTCCATTTTTTTTTTTTTTGAGAGTCTTTCAACATGTTTGACTATTCCATCACGGGTAATTTATGAGCACAACTGCCCACACTGTGCTCAGTGGCATGACCCCCAATGCCCTACCCTCCCTATTCACCCTATCTGGCCCTAAGCGACTTTTTGTTTCCCTGGATGAAAAAAATCTTTCAAAGGGAAAGGTTTTGCCAGTGTTGAAGAGGAGAAACAAAAAAACAGCAGACACACTAAAAGGCACCAAAATCAACAAGTTCAAAAACAGCACTGAACCGTGGAAAAAAGCGTCTTGATAGGTGTCTTGTATCAAATGGAGAGTACTTTGGAAGTAACTGAAATTTAAACATGTAAAAATAAATATACAGTTTTTAATAGACAATATCCAGGTTTTTCTGGTCCCCCTCATGTAGTATCTATCTATCTATCTATCTATCTATCTATCTATCTATCTATCTATCTATCTATCTATAAGTGATTTTAATGCTGAAATTTGAAAGCTGTGTGTATTCTGTCTTATTTAGAGGGGCGAGAGTCCCACAGATGTCATTGATTTCATCATGTTCTAAAAATCATCACTGAGGAAGTTGACCTTGCGGGAAATTTATTGGAGGGCATTAATGGCAGCTGTATCCTCAGCTTTAACCATAAAGAAAGTTCAGCCTAATATTAGCTTATATTAGCTATTTCTTTAAGATACCCTGATTTTGTGGGAGAGGATACAAGGTGGCCACCATGGAGGAACAGGCTGGTACACTCTCACCAAGCAAGGCAGAGAGTATGGACCCAGGTGCCAATAGACAGAGACACTCCAAACACTTTCAAATGGGCAAAACACCCTGCATCCAGCAGAAGTCTCTTTGAATATAGAGACACAGAGCCATGGCGGAAGCAGGAATCCAGGTGACCTGCAGCTGGCTGTGTGCCAGGCTTGCAAAGGAACTGAAGCCCTGCCTGGTGAAGGAGAGGGGTGAGTGATTCTAAAATGTTTTGAGTTGATTCACCCTCTCCCAACCATACACAAGTTGTCAGTCCCACGTGGAAGGTGTCATGGTCAGGGCACAGTGGCAGGCAACTAGAACCCAAGTGGAATAGGGAACAAAACCCATGCATAAGTGCCATGGTGGCCAGTATCCAGGGAAAAACCCACCTGCAGAGCAAACCTGGCTCTGCAAGCCTACAGTGCAGATCCCTCCAGCTCCCTCATGGCAGGTAATGTACTTTCTCAAGAGCAGAATGCATACTTGAACGGGGAAGGAGTGACAGAAAAGACACTCAAAGGCTTTCTTGGAGGGAAGGCTCCTGGGTTGCAACAGCAGACAGTAGATGGGGATCCCATCCCCCCACTTGCTCACCACAGAGTGCTAGCAGCAGGTGCTGAAAGCTGATCTGAGTGGTTTAGCAGTGGAAGAGAAAATCTGCAGTGACAGAATCCTGCCACAGGGTGGAGCAAGGAGCAAAAGAGAATTTTTTCCCTCTCTCACTGAGTGATCTAAACTGAACCACAGAAAGGGCCCTAGAACAAAGGGTCACTGAATAGCTCCAGAGCAACAAAAAATATAGAGGTATTATAGAGAGGCCTGTCACAAATGAGGGAAAAGCAATGAAAAAACAGGCAATTCTTAGAGTCTTAAAGACACAGGGCTCAAAAAAGCAGTATCAGAGTACAAACAATGGAAACACCCCAGAACAACCTGCCCAGATGACAGCCACAAAAATTAGAGATTGGATGGCAAAAATGAACAGGAACCAAGTGAAACTAGAAGTGAAACTCACTGAAGTCATACAGGAATTAAGAGTGGAGTTGGCCAATTTTTTAAAAGCCCATTCTGAAATAATGGAAATGAAAAACTTCATCCTGGAAACTAAGAACACAGCAATAAACATAAGTAGCAGAGTCAGGAAGGAAGAGGAAAAAATCTCAATGCTTGAATACCAAAATATGGAGTTAACCCAGTCTTTCAAAAATATTTAAAAGCTCTAAAAGAAGGAACAAAGCCTCTGAGAGATATGGAACTAGTCAAGAAGCCAAATCTATGCCTGATCAGTATTCCTGAGGCAGAAAGGGAAACAGAGAATACCAAGGAACAAACATTGAGGTTATCCAAGACAACTTTCCACGTCTCACTAAAGAGGTGACCATCCAAGCACAAAGGATTTAGAAAACACCTTCTCCAAGAAACATAGTAAGTCACCTCTAAAAAATAAGCATGAAAGAAAAAAATCCTAAAGGCAGTGAGAGAGAAAGTCCACAATACCTACTGGGAAAGACACATCAGAATCACTCCAGAATTACTGTAGAAACACTGCAAGCTAGATGGGACTGGAGTCCAGTTTTTGACATTCTTAAAGATAAGCCATTCCAGCCATGAATTCCCTGCCCCACCAAGCTAAGCTTCATCAGTGATGGAGAACTAAAATCCTTTCCAGACATCCAACCCCTAAGAGAATATGCCACCTCCGGATCAACCCTTCAGGAGGCACTTAAGAAGGTATTGAACACAGAAAATAAAAGAACAGTCATAGCCATCACAAAAGTACAGGCAAGCACAGAGTTAACAGAGTATACAGAGCACTCATGAAAATGAAAACAATATATAAATACAAAACTAAAAAGGGAACAAATAAACATCCTAAGAGTCCTATGACAGGGATAAACTCTCACATTACAATAATCAATTTGAACATATAAGGTCTAAATGCACTACTGCAGAGGCACAGAGTAGCAAACTGGATAAAGAAGCATGGTCCAATAATCTGCTGCCTCCAGGAAACTCATCTCACTGCAAAGGACACCAACTCAAAGCTGGAGTCTAGAAAACTATCATTCAGGTGAATAGAAAACAGAAGAAGGGAGGTGTACCTCTTCAGATATCAAACAAAGCGGTCTTCAAACTATCAAAAGTTAAAAAGGACATGGAAAGAATATGTAATGACAAAGAGCTCAATCCACCAGCAAGAAATATTCATTCTAATATATATATATTATATATATATATTATATATATATATAATATATATATATATCCAACACAGGAGTACTAGGTTTTATAAAACAACTACTAGGTAATCTAAGAGAAAACATTGACTCTCATACAATCATTGTTGAAGACTTAAATAGCCCACTGACAACTTTAGAAGGATCATTGAGGCAAAAAAACCAACAAGGAAATCTGGAACTCAACTTGACATTCAAATGGATTTAATAGACATCTACAGAATACTTCACCTACAGAGTATACATTTTACTTATCAGCACACATGGAACGTACTCTAAGAATTACATTCTCGGTATAAATTAAGTACAAACAAATTTCAAAAAAAAATCAAAGTAATACCTTGCATCTTCTCAAATCATAGTGGAATAAAAATAAACATCACCACCACCAAGATTCCCCCCAAAACACAAAAGACATGGACACTAAACAACATACTGCTGAACAACTTCTGTACCAACACAGAAATCAAGACAGAAATAAAAAGATTCCTGGAAACAAATGAAAACAAAGACACATCTTAGAATCTCAGAAATGGCATGAAAACAGCGTTAAGAGGAAAATTCATAGCATTACACATACACATCAAGAAGACAGAAAGATCACAAGTAGACAGCCTTACATCCCAACTAAGAAAGCTGAAAGGCACACTCACCTAAATCCTAACTTTAACAGAATAATCAAGATCACCAAGATAAAAATCACAATTGCAGGATGTAAAAGACAAAAGTATCATAGAAAGGATCAACAAGACAAAAAACTGGTTCTTTGAAAGGATAAGTCAGACTGATGGACCCAGGGCCAGATTGTTTTTTTTAAAAAAAAGAAAGTACAAATAAACACAATTAGAAATGCAAAAGGTAAAGTCACAACTGACTCTGAAGAAATTCAAAATATTATCAGAGATTGCTATAAATACCTGTATGCAAATAAACTGGAAAACATAAAGGAAATGATAGATTTTCTGACATCACACAACATCCCAAGGTTGAAACAAGAAGAAATTGAAACTCCAAACACACCAAAAACAATCCAGGAAATTGACTCAGTCATAAGAAATCTCCCTACCAAAAAAAAAAAAAAAAAAAAAAAAAAATCCAGGACCAGATGGCTTCTGTGGAATTCCAAACTGAATTCTGTAAGACATACAAGAAGCTATTGCCAATCTAACTGAAAGTATTCCAGGCAATCAAGAATGATAGAATTCTTCATTCAAAAGGGAATAAAATTACAGACCTTGATGAACACAGACACAGAAATTCTCAACAAAATTCTAGCAAATCAGATCCAATAACACATATCATGGTTCATCCACCATGACCAGGTGGGCTTCATTCCTGGGATGCAAGACTGGTTCAACATTTGCAAGAACATAAAAGTAACTCAGCACATTAACAGATGTAAAACCAAGAACCACATGATTACATCATTAGACGCAGAAAAAGCATTTGACAAAATCCAGTATCCCTTCTTGATAAAAACTCTTGAGCACCTAGGAATAGAAGGAACATTCCTCAAATAGTAAGAGCCATCTATGATAAACCCACAGCTGAGATTTTGCTCAATGGGCAGAAGTTGGAAGCATTTTCCCTGAGAATGGTATTAAGACAAAGATATCCACTCTCACACCTCCTGCCTAACATAGTGCTGAAAGTCCTGGCCAGAACATTCATGCAAGATAAGGAAATCAGGGGTATCCAAATAGGAAAAGAGGGAGTTAAGCTTACCCCTCTTTGCAGACAATATCATGCTATACCTTGAAAACCCTAGGGAGTCTGTCAAAAGCCTCCTAACGCTGATACTCGACTTTGGTAAAGTCTTACAAAATCAATGTGCAAAAGATAGTTGCATTTCAATACATTAGCAACAAGCAGGCAGAGAACCAAATAAAAAGCACAACCCATTCACAATAACCACAAAAAAATGAAATACCTTGTCATCCACCTAACCAGAGAAGTGAAAAACTTTTACAATGAGAACTATAAAACGCTTCTCTAAAAGATCAAGGATGACACAAACAAATAGAAACATTCCATGCTTATGGATTGGAAGAATCAGTATTGTCAAGATATCCATCCCATTCAAGGCAATCTACAGATTCAATGCAATACTCATCAAATTACCAATATCATTTTTCTCTGACCTTGAAAAGACAGTACAGAAATTCATATGGAAACATGATAATGATACCTTTCTTTTTCTTTCCTATTTTCATAGATGTAACAATATAAGTAGAAAATAACTGAAAGAGGTTTCAGTAAAAGTATGCCAGAAAAAGGCAAATTTTGTGATATACTAGGTTTAATAATTTTTAAAATCCATTTTAAAAGTGCCTACTTGCAGCTTCCATTGCTGTCGACAAAACTCCTCTACCCACAGAAAGTCATGTCATTGGAAACCACTTCTCTGTCAAGTAGAAGTTTGAGGTTTTGCTTCATGCCACACAATTATGCCCATAAAGAGGTGAGTCCTGAGGTGAACAGAACTACTGCCACTCTGATTACCTAAAGTTGGAGACCAAGCTTTGAGTCCCTCACTAGCCCAGGGTGGCAGTATAATCAGTGTTTCTATGACTTTGAATAAATCCTGACATTTCCAGCTCCAGACACTCCTGGACAAGTTGCTAAATGGCAATACACAGGAACAGGATACTGTGCCTTCTGCTGTCTACATGGACACTCTAGTTAAAAGTCAGACGTATGTACCCATGTACCAAATGGGTGAAGATCAATATAAACAAGATACAGATGCCTGAATTGTTTGCAGAGCTCACCCCAAATCATCTTTCTTTTTCTTTCCACATTGTTTTGCATCGTTCCTAATCCTTGGATTAAATAATCGTTAGCTGAACTATTGTGCAAATCTTCTGATCTTGGCTTTATTGACTTAATAACAACCACTCTCTGAGGACTTTGACAAAAATAAAATCATTCTGTTTCTTTGTGCAGTACCCAATTCAAGTGGGCCAAGTCCTCATCATCTTTACTCTGTACTCGACCCTGAAATCATCCATGGAGTTGTCTTCCAGACAAGACATTTCTCACAGTAAGAGAAAGTTAGGACACTGACAAGTCAGCCTCTTCAAACAGAAATGATGGCTACAAAAGAAGAAAGGTAAAGACAACTGTAACTCTATCATTTCTCTAGTTTTGGCTTTCTAAGAAATTTGTTCTTCTGGTTAAAGATGAACAAAAAAAATTGGAGGTAGGAAATGAGTTTTATTTTGTTTGTAAAGAAGTGGGTCTATTTTCACAGATGGAATAATATAAGAGAAAAATAACTGAGAGAGGGTTTTGGTAAAAGTAGGCCAGAAAAAGGCAAACTTTGTGATATACTAGGTCTAATAATCTTTTAATCTATTTTAAAGTTTGGTGCCAAACAGTGCTGGTTTTATTTTATAGATAGATCTGAAATGCCCATACAAAATGCCAAAGATTTAGTACTAAAAGTGTTCTAGTACTGAAAATAAGATGGTTTCTGACCAAGATAAACACATGCCATATTGACAAAAGTGTGCAGATTCAGTTAGAGGTGTGCAAACTCAGCTCATAGAAGGAGGAGCTGATTGTAATGATCTTGTTCCCCAAATATAAACTTCTGATTCACTACTCAGGGTACTCTGCAGTTGTCACTGGGACAACATAGAAAAAATAGGGAACAAAGTTAAACCCTGGTCTTTTCAGCCAAACATGTGGGAAAATATTTAAGAGAATAACACACAGACAATGAAGAAAACAGCAGAAAATTCCCCATGCTCAGTTCATCCCTTTGTGACTAAACTCTGTTCTGCAGGTCTTCTGATGACTTAAATTTCAAGAGAGTAAAGTAGGCATACTAGAAATAGGCAAAAAATGATCTTCAACTACAAAGGTATACTGAAATTACTAGGGAAGCTTTTTTCAAATTAACCTTTCCCTCCCTCAGCTGAGAACCATGGATTAGACTTAATTGATATAATCACTTCAGGTTGAAGTAGGTGAATGACCTGAAGAAAATTAGGGTATAATGGTAGGCTTGCTATCAGCAAGTATGCCCCTTACATCCTGACAAGCCAATATTCTGGAAATATCCTGACAAATCAAGAATCTTGGTTAACTTTAGACAACTTTGTAAATTGGGCACTGTACCAAAACATGCAGGCTACTTGACTCTGCATTTATCTCAATCATCAACACGCAAGGAAAAGGCCCCATATGCTAAATCACCATCACCATTCCACAGCTTAGGGATGACTCACTTTGATAGGAAAAGCACAGTGTTTCACTGTCATCTCTGTGAACCTTGTACATTTTGACATAAAACCACATGGTTCCTAATATGCACCACAGAGGCAGCTTTGAGTCTTTGGATCCAAATTCTGTGAGTGAGCTTGGCCAGAGTTTTCTGTTTTTCTTCCCTAGTTATCATGGCAACAGAGGTCAAAGGTAGCAGTCAGGTTTTATGCCTGGACTGCTGGCAAATGGGTCCACGACTTTTCCAAAATGAAACTTGGACAATAGTCACACATGGAAATTTTGGGCCCTGGTTAGGTTAAAGGGAAACCAAGTCATACTAGAGGCAATACCTCAGTTATTTTCTCTTTTAGTCTGTTCTCACCATGAAATTTGAAGAGCTGTAAAACAGTGTTTTTCAAACTGCAGTTTATATAAAAAGTTCTCTTGAAATTAAAATAGAGGGTTACAGACTTTAAAAGAGAAGAAAGAATAGGGCTGAGGTGAGTGGATTGCCTGAACCCGCGGGTTCAAGACCCGCCTGGGCAGCGAGATCTCATTTCTACAATAAAACAAAAAAATCAGCTGGGCATGGTAGCGCATGCCTGTAATTCCGGCTACTTGGAAGGCTGAGGCGGAAGGATGGCCGGAGCCCAGCAGGTCGAGGCTGCGGTGGTGGTAGTGGCCACTGCACTCCAGTCTGGCAACAGAGTGAGACTCCAACTCAAAAAAAAAAAGAAAGAAAGAAAGAAAGAAAAGGATTGAATAGAACAGGATAAGCCAGGATAAGATGGGATAGGATGGGATAAAAAAGAACGGAATAAGATAGGGTGAAATGAGACAAGATTATAGAGAACAAAATGGAAAATGTAACAAATATAAGGGGTAAATATTGCCTTATAATATTAATTATAATATTAATCCTAATTATATATGACTGAATGCAAGACTGTGTCATGATTTAAATGCATTTCTCTCTGGATTATTAGGAAAAATGTTTGAAAACCACTGTCATAAAGGACACCTATCTGATTGCCCTACTAGCATTTCTCTACAGAAATACTATTGGTTTTGTGGTTGGTCAAGTCTCTTTTCTAAGTAATCAACCATTAATCGCAGGATTTAACGTCATTTCTTTTTCTTATGCATTCAATTTAGTAGTGCTTCCTGATCACTGTGACAACTACACAACATAAATGCTACCTAAGAGGTAGTATCACCATCTATAAATAAATATGAATCCAAAGGCAAAGGTTGTTAGCTCAACAGATCTGTTGAGAAGCAAGTGTATCCAGGAATTCTTTAGTATCTAGAGTTTGTCCTCCAAGCTGAAATAGATGCCATTTTTGTAGGCTCTTATCTGGGATGTGTACACTGCACCACTACTTATTCTGCAAATTAAGTCTTTTTTTTCCCAGAACCCAACCCATCAATCTAATACTAAATTCATTAGCAAAATGAAATTAAAGAACACAACATGCATCACTATTAATGGAGTCCCATGCATGTCACTCTTCACACAATGGGCTATAAATGAACTCATCCCTATTAAAGTGCCTCCACACAAATATCTATGTTTGTTAATACAAAGCATTTCAGGAGTGGGATTTTCCTTAAAGCAGCAAAGATATTTACTTTGTAAAGCTGCCTTTTCATGGAAAAACTTTAGAAATTTTCACCTCGATTTATGTTGATTATTTAACTCTTTGGTGGATCTGGTATTCTACAGACAAGATCCCATAAAAAAAGAAACCATGGTTTCTGGTTTAAAGTATTTATATTGTAATATTTTTTAGATTCCAGAGACTTTCCACTTTCTATGACTTACTTTGTGTGATAGCAATAAACAGAACTTGACATTTTATCTACCATACTCTTTCATAGACTCTAGAAATAGTACAACATAAAAAAATTTTAAATTACAAAATTAGTGGGTGGATTCCTACTAGAGCACAATATTAACACTTGTACTTGAATGGGGAATTTTTCTAATCAGAGTAGAATAGCCTTTAACTTATAGATTTTTAAAAACTTTATCTTTCCCAACCTTAGACATTTTGAAGATATCAAGAGAAACAGCCTGCATTCACAAATTACCCAGAAGTATTAACACTGCACTTATATTTTTCATAGATCAACTTTCCCATTCCTGGGTAGCTTGAGACCAAACTATGTGTAACCAAGATGTGAGGAAACCAAAAAACCATAATTCACAAATGCTCTGAATCCCTCACCTGTTTTCCTTTCAGAACCCCAAGAGAGATTGAACTGATCTCTCACTTCCCCTAATAAGCCCCAATGACAATTAGAGATAGTCAAGCAAACCTTAAAGGAATGTTTTTAAAACACAAAATCACACAGATTGCTTAAGGCTTACTTTCGAATATTTTACTGAAAAAATATCAAGAAGCAAAAAATGGACATAAGGGAAAAGAGAAGTGGGAATGGAGAATATCATACTGTACCTTTAAATAATAAAATGAACAAACATTAGAGAAAAGATCTTTTTTTAAATGAAAAGATTGCTCAGATGAGAGAAGGCAGACCACACAGAGGAAGGTTTAGGAAGAAAATCCAGGTAGATTGTATATGGCAATATTCAGTTAAAAAAAATCCAAAGGGAGAAAACAAGCTGTTAAATATTGGGTAAGGCAAATAAATACATTAATAAACAAGAAAAAAATGAAGCCAAGTTTGCAAAGACCAATACCAAATGGAGATTTTTTGGGGGTTTTTTTTGTTTGTTTGTTTTTTGAATCTAAATAAATAAATCAACTAGTAACAAGTAAGAAAATTCAAAGAGTAGTTTTTCTAAATTAAAAACAAAATTATATATGTACACACACACACACACACATACACACACACACACACACACACACACACACACAACACACGGAAAACATTAAGGAGATTCCCATGCCTCAAATATATTTTGAAGCACACAAATTAGGAAGGTCTAGATTTAAAATGATGACAAATACAGAAAACATTCTTAATAAACTAGATGTAGAGAAATCACTTGCACAAAATGGGTACCAATCCAAAGTAAAACCATGCTCAGAATATCTAACTAACCTGTCTTTAAAATAGCCATTTTTGCATACTACTGGAAGATTAGCAATGTGACCAAATTACAAAAAGGGGTTAAAAGCAGTCCCTTTAACCAAAGGCAAACAGTGACAGTATGTATAAAATGGGAAAATTCCTACAAAGCTTATGTCCACTTGGTGAATTAAGCCTCTCATATGTAGGTTTCTTGTAGCATTAAATAAGCATTGTAAATGCAGTAACTAGAATACAGAATCTATTCAGATTTTTCAAAAAGTTTTTCATAAAATTTCATAGCAAAAACATACAAAGAAATTTTTTAGTAAACATGGAATTAGAAAGACATACTTCCACAAACAGGAAGCTATGTTAGATATAAGAAGCAAAATGTGAAGTGCAATGGTGGAAAAGAAGATTAAAGGTGTTTATAAATTTTGACTATGGAATTCAAAGTGTCAACTGTACATCTTTTAGATTTCATTATCCTTTTCAAGTAGTAAAATATCAAACCACAGTATCCTGGAATCCTAAAGAGCTGGGATGGCTCCACACATACTATAGACTAAGAAATTGAGATTCAAAGAGAAATAATAAAGTTACAGCATATAAACACCAGGCAGATTTCATAAGATTTACAAATTCAAATAAAAGGTACCATATGAAAACCCCTATGGGCATATGTTGAGTATTATACTTCACTAGTGATAAAGAATACAAAGCTATGTACTTGAATATAACCTGTAAAACATGGTCCCAAAACAAGAACCTTAAAAGAATTATAGTGCATTCCCTAAAAACATCTCATGTGTTCTGGCTATAAAGATATTTAAATGCTAGTCATCTTCAAAAGTGCTTTAGATCCAATCTTGAGGATCTCAAACATTTGACTGTAGAGTATCAGAGAAAATGCCAGCAGAAGACATAGTGAGGAAATGTAAGAGACATAGGAAGAAAGTCTGGAAGCCATGATGCCATGAAAAGTATTATAAAAAGGAAGGAGTGGTCAGCAAAGCCAAAGGCTCAATGAGATCTCAATGAGAGCTAGTTTGGTGAGGCAATGGAGGTCTCTGGAGCACTCACGGGTGAATTGATGAATGGATTGGTGAAGAAATGGAAACAGAATATAAACATCTCTTTGAATGTAGAAGAGAAAAAGAGAGACAATAGTAGGCAATAACATTTACGACCTTTATGAGAGACCCTAAACCTCACCAAAGCCAAAAAGCTGAATCATTCATGATTCCCCCATCATCTTCTATATGTATTTTATCTAACATAATGTAGATAATATCCCCACATGCTTGAATATATCATCTTACATTTATCCTCCAATGACTCACCAAAAATGATAGGATAAAAATCAAATCTCCTTAGCTTAGAATTTATGACCTATTATAATCTGACCGATACTACCCATTTAGTCTTAAACTGCAGTCATACCGAACTAGTTTATATTTCTGAATGAGCCTGGCTTTCTTATTTCTTTCAGCCTTCAGGCAAACTGCTACCTTTTTCTAGAATGTTCTTCTTTTTCCCTTTCAAATACTTTCCTACCCCTTTTCATCTATCACACTCCTACTCATCTTTCAATATCCATTCATGCATTATATTCTCTTATGACTCCTTCTTTGATTCCCAAAGAATTCGTGTTCCCATAGTAACTTTTTGAAGGGCTCTTTTAAGGTATTAATACAAAATTATATTATGTTTGAAACACAGCAGCCCATAGGTCTCTTGAGAGCAAACACCTTATGTTTTTATGCTTGGCACATAGCACTAATAAATATTTTTAAGTGAATAAAAGAATGGATTTAGTACTACAGACAAGGTAGAAACTCAAAGTATAACTAGTATTAGATCAGGTCATAGGTGAGATATACATAATTGGTAACTAGGGAAACAGTAGTGTTTTGTGAGTCACAGGTGTAGTTATTTCCCTGAAATTTTATATATCTAAAAACTAAGTTGAATTGCATTGTAATATGAGAAAGTACACTTTACCTTTCACTTTAGTGACTCTCATCTGATCTCAGCTTGTCACATTTAACAAATATCACCTAAAATATACACTAAACACCTATAATATCCAAAGCTCTAAAAGAGGATACAGAATTATAAATGCTAGATTCTCTGTTTCCATACTTCATAATCCGGTGGGAGTCAAGATGTGGAAATATATACTTCTTTGAGCCACCTACTACTGCTATTTAAACAATAAGTGTGTTACAAGTGGCAAAAGAGATACGTAGACTGACTCTGTCTTAAATGAATGGTTTGGTTAATGCTCTTGAAGTGAGACGACATAGAGTTTAAACCTAAGCAATCTCTTGACTTCAGACCAGGATGATCTCTTCAATTTTATGTGCTCATCTACTTAGAGAAAGGAGAATGGTCACAGGTAAAATCATTTTACATATCTTTCTACTATCCCATTTTAAATGTACAATAGAAAACATAAATTAAAAACAAATAGGCAAGCAAATAAATAATTTCAAAAGTGATTCAGCATAAGTATTTCAAAGTACAAAACAGTTTTGTCTGTCCCTATTGCTCTGCAGGATAGATGGGTAATTAGGAAGAGTTTAATGGGTTTTCCTGGCTCATTCAGAAAGTGTGGCTTGCTTTTAGATGTATTTAAACCCAAACCAGTTAGTCTTTTTTCCCCCTGAGGGCATATGTGTTATTTGGTTTAGTTTTTTTTTTTTTTACTGAACCCCCAAACTCAGTGTCTGTTAACATCAAACTTAGGAAAATATAATGGGTATTCAGGAAAATTCTGCAATTATAAAAGCTCAATTTGTACTTCAAAAGATTAAAAGCCACTAAACTACCAATTGGTCAAACTGTTTTTTATTTACTTTTGTAATTACTTGGGAGAGGTTAATTTGAAATTAACCGCAGGTGGTAATTTTGATCTCGACTATCTTCACTCTAAGAATCACTGTTATTCCTACTCAAACAACTGATATGCTATAGCTGTGACTCACCTATTTTCTTTTCAACAGAATCACTTTTATGTTTTTGGACTTAAAATTTTATCCCAAGCATCAGGCAAACAAATGCATCTGGTCAATAACTGAAAGTACATACCCAGTGGTTTTAAGAGGAAACTCAGTATTATCACAATCACACTTTTTTCACCATAATTCCCAGGTGTGTCTGGGACGAGGGCCTCAAAAAGATAAAAAATAAAAGGCATCTGGTTTATAGTACGGTTGCAGACCTTGCAAGACTTCTGTGTTTTGGTTTAGTCAGAGAGTTTCCAAAAGTCTAAAGTGAATATTCACCTTAGAAAAAAATAAGGGAACTGTGCAGCTAGCTATCTCTGTAAATCAAGGAAAAAACAATTATGAGGTCACTATTTCACATGATAAAACAAGGACATTAGGAGGACAAGTCTTGTTTAGAAGTTTTAGATCACTCTAATTGTTCTAATTGATGAATCTTCTTCAAGGAAAAAAGTGGGCTCCATTTCTGTTTTTAAAAATCTGGAGTATCTGTAATAGTGCAACTAATGACAACCTTTCCGTTGTTCTTGCTTAAGAGGAAACCCTATAATAAGAGCTTCCCAAAATGTCAAATAATACTTGTCTCATAACAGGGCTTCTTTGTTCATTCACCATGTCTCTTTTGATATGCACAGATAATAAAAGTTCATGTAAAACTAAAGGTAATATAGAGCAGAAGCCAACACTAATTCTGTATAAATATGTCTGATTAATAAGAATGCCATTGTTATGGTTATTTCATAATGTCACGATTGTTACAAGAACAGAGAATAGAAGTACTCTTACTTTCAGTGTTTTTGTTCATCCTCTGTCATCCAACCAGTTTGCAAATTTTTGTTCAATGGGGGAAATGAAGGATAGGTTTTTGTCCATTAATTATTTATTTTAAACTCCACATCCACTAAAAATGAGTATATGCTCAAGGCTTACTCTGTAGGCTCCCTTTTCCACATACACAACTGGTGTATTACTCTGGTGCTCAAGAGAACATGAAAGAAAAAAATCAGCATGATAGCACTAAGACCTGGGTAGGAGCCTAACATACTATACCTAAACTATGGTTTAATACTGCAACAATAAACAAGACTGTATGTGGAATTCAGTTCCAAAAATTAGAACCCCACCCTGGTGGAGAAATAAGAAAGGCCAGACAGGAGTACCTGGTAGCTTACTGGAAAGGAGGGAAGAAAAGAAAAAGAAAAAACAGTAATAGGTAACAGCCTACATTCACTGGGGACATACAGCCTAATAGATTTTGAAGAAAATTCTCTAAGGTTGCAAATATGTTTGTATTGTCATTATTTTGCTTTCTCTTTAAATTCTTATCTCTCAGATCCTGGCATCCCCTCTTGGGGCAGCAGTATAATATAAAAACTTAACAGTCGATCTTAAATTTAGCTGACATTTTTATATCCTTCACAACATACTTTTTAGATTGCACCCAAGAAGCAGATTATTAAATAGTAGCAGGAGACCAGTTACCAGACCATTTTGACTGAACAACAACAACAACAACAACAAAACAGGATTGTGCCTTCTTGCTGACAAACCAAACAACATTTATACAATCATTATAATCAATTTCATAAATAAAGAGCTATTAATGGTTGGGGAAAAGGAAATAAATTATATTTTTCCCAAATCCCTTCTTCCTCTCTCAAACTCCATATTAGTTTAAGAAAGTGGAGGAAGTTATGCATGAAAACGGGTGTGCTCAGCTGAACTGGAGTCTCCTGTGAAGCATGCTCTGTCAGTCAGAAGGCAAGGATACATTTCTGTAATTATTTTAGCCTATTTTTTGTAGTAATTAGCCAGAGTTCCATTTTGCTGGGGCTGGCATCACTCACAGCTCACTTTTTAAAAAAGAACTTAGATTTTTCTTTCCCTTTAATAAAGTGAATTTACATATTTTCAGTCTCTCAATCCCTCCTATGTTTTATTTATGAATATAGCCCTTCTTGATGGTAACTCTACTGTGAAAGAGGTAGTAATTAATGTCCCAATCTGCTAACTTAATCCCTTTCCACACTCTCTACAGAGAAGTTTAAGGTAAGTAACAGTTTACAGTCAATATTAGGTTTAATTATGCTTAATGAGAGTTAGTGTCTCTGTTTACTAACTGCATTTAGGTGTGTGGATCCTAGATGAGTTTTCCCTTGGCCTCATTCTGATTTGTTAATAGTGCCACTGTGTACTGTATACTCAGTGCTTAAATCTATAAAGCTGCTTCTGGAGAACAAAACAAGTAAGGCACCTGTTTCAGTTGAGACACCAAGAAACAAGTGACTGCAGTTTTAACTCAACCACATCTTTCTTTGGGAAGGGAGCTATTATTTTATAGTACTTTCCAAACAGATCCATCTGAAAGGCTAATTATTCCCTAAATTCCAGATCCTGTGTAAATCTGTACATACAGGCTATACTGTTTCAAACTAAGTACAGTCATCAATGGTGGGTATTATAAAACTATGAAGCTTAAACACTTCTATGACTTTCTGTTTTAATCCTTCAATGTTATCATTTCAAGTGCTATGATCTAAAACTACTTTGACAAGTAGTTTTGATGTCTAGAAAATATATTTTTGTCTTAAAATTGTATTAAACTTTATTGCAGTGTACAGGACAAAATTTTTGTTTCCTTACTGCAGGTATAAAAATAGGCACCAAAACAAATATCGTAACCTAAAGGAAATCAGGTAGTAGCGAGTCAAGGAAATTGTTAAAGAATCCCTTTTTGCTATGTTTGTTGGTGTGACTAAATTCTGTGTAAAATTGATAATGTAGTTTCTCTAAGTCCATTCATAGGCAAATCAATTCAGTAAACACCTATGGAGCACCTAGCTTGAGCTAAGCACAAAAATAAAGAAGACATATATACTTTTTTCCCTCAAGAAGCTTACCCTCTAGAAAGGAGACAGAAAACTAGACATAATATAAGTCTTATACTCGTGTGAGTAAATGATAAGGAAAACAGAAAAGATCAGTGTGTGATTCTGTATTAGAAAACAGACAAGGCCTCTGCTGGTGAAATAGCGTATTTTTCTGAGCAATGTGAAAATCATGCAGGTTGAGTAAATAGTCAAGAGCAATGGCATAAAGCATGGCAGGACATGTGTTTAAATGACAACAAATAGTGAAGTGTGAGTAGAAAGAGCTATGTGCCTGGAGTAAGGAAGTGAGTGGTGATGGAAAGAGAGAGGGAATGCTCAAAATGCAGATTGGGACCACATTAGGAATAATTTTCAATGTCAGCCTGCATTCACTTTTAAGTAATATGAGGAACAGGAAAAAGTAAAAAGACATTATTACCAAACAATGATGAGGTTCATATATATCCTTCAAATTAACTGAATTTTTCTAAGCCTATTGATCTCTGAAAACGATTTTCAAATTTCAAAGCTCTCATAACTTAATTTAGAAGCTCTGGTATTTAGATCAAAGTATTAGTTTGTGCCATGGCGGGGGGGAAGTCCTAAAATGTATCTATGTAAATGATTGGATGATAATATATTAATGGAAACTCATAGGAAGAAAAGCCGGTCGATTCATGCCCCCAGGGAATTCTGGGAAATCTGCAAATAATTGAATGTACCTGGTGAAATAAAAATTTGGTTACAAGTAATCTTTGAAATTTTCTACTTTTTGAAAATTTTATCTTAGTATATTCTGACATTATTTCTGCTTTTCAAATTTCAATTGATAACTAAAAGTTACATATTTATGATATACAACATGTATTAACATATACATTACCTCACATTTTTTGTAGTAAGTAGACTTAAAATTCATTCTCTTAGCAGTTTTCAAGTATACCATATATTGCTATTAACTATAGTCATCATGATATACAATAGATCTCTCGAACTTATTCCTCCTGTCTAAATGTAATTTTGTGTCATTTGACCAACATTTTTCCAATCCCCCATTCTGGTAACCACCATTTTACTCTCTGTTTCTATGAGTTTGACTTCTCTGGATTCCACATACAAGTGAGACCATGTAGTATTTGCCCTTATCTGCCTGTTTTATCTCAGTTAACATAATGTCCTCCAGGTCAATCTATGTTGTCACGAATGGTTGCATTTCCTTATTTTTAAAATCTGACTTGTAGACTTGTATTTTATCATGTTTATATACATTTTCTTTGTCCATTTCTCTTGATGACAATAAATATGCCAACTACTTATTTGAATGTACATATATATTAGAATGTATAAGCTGTTCTAATAGGTGTGAGGTGATACTGATTGTAGTTTTAATTTGTATTTTCCTGATGATTAGTGATAGTAAACATTTTTTCAGGGTGTTATCTGTTCCCTTACTTTGTGAGTTGTTTGAGTTTCTTATATATTTTGGATACTAACCACCTCATCAGATGTATGTTTTGAAAATACAGTCTCCAATTCCTTAGGTTGTCTTTTTACTCTGTTAATTTTTGTTTTCTTTGTTACTTCTGCTTTTAGGAGAAAAAAAAAGAGTCAAACATTTTCTTAACATTCACAAACTGAGTTTAAAAGGAAAAGAATGCAATTCAAATAACATAATCAGAAAATTCTTTCTACTGCTTAGATCCTATTTTTATAGTATTTTAGAAAATACCAAACATATGCCTATGATAAATATTTGCCTCTTTTTGAACATCAATTATCCTTTTGTAACAGTACACTGATTTCCTTTTAAGGAATAATCTTTTTCCTTTCCAGTATGGTATTGGTGAGATGGTAACTCCAGGTGCAAAGGTGAACATGGAGAAATTAGACAGATAAAAATAGTGAACAGAAAAAAAGAAGTATATGAGGTAAATGAAGGAAAATGTAGTAAATTGCCAGAAATATAGGAATTATTAAAAATAAGTGTTTTAATATTTTTAAAGAATGGTGACACTGCTGCAGTTGAAGTAATCATTAGTTATTGATCACATTCTATGTGCCAGCCATTGAATTCAAGAATTTATTAATAATATCTCCAATCTTAACTGTAATCCCAAGAAATAAATATTATTTTTTTTCCATTTTCCTTTATAGGTGAGTATACTTAGACTCAGAGAAGTAAAGTAACTTGTCTCAACTCATAGTAAATCATTGAACTAAGATTGTAACACAGATCTAACTCTAAATATAACGGTATTTCCAATACAGGAAGTACAAAACATACAAGTCAAGTAAACAAAAGTTTACACATGCCTACCAATAAGACACTCCAAAATTATGTAAGTCTGTTAATGACAGAAACTGCTTGAAGTTCTATAGTTAACTAAGGTAATAACATAATTTTGAAACTAAATGAAAATATTTCTATAAAGTTAAATTTGTTTAATCTTTAAAAAGTATACTCATACATAGTAAGAAAATATAATAAGTAATACTATTCATTTCATAAGAGTTGCTTTCCTTAAGAGTTCTTCACTTTCAATTGCTGCCTAAATTATTAACTTTTTGTTATAAAATACATAATGCTAGTTTTAGCCTAGAGAATAATTTGAACAAAACAAACTAACAATTTCTGAAATACTTAAAATACAAAGAGGTGGTTATATGCCTTTAAGATAATTATTCAGATTTTAAAAGTACTGTATTTGTTGCTCCATAGTATTTTAGATTTAATTTTGTGAATTTAAAGAATACAGTTTAGCACAAAATCAGAAAAATTGCTTTAGAAGTAAATAAATCATCTAAATATTATTAGATTTGTATTAAATAGCAACAGAAAACTATGTACTATGAGTTATTTTCAACTATATGTGCATCTTTTTTTTACCCAATTAAAAAACACATAAAATTCCTCCATTTCAAATACTGATGATATCAGCAGTGTTCACACATCTGGATGTCTCTCTGTACTTACCTAAACTGATCTTTTTGGCATGTACTTTCTATCAGTACCCTCAGTGTACATTTGCAAAAACCACTTGAACAGTTTACATTCTCCCACACAATGCTACTTCAAATGGTCTTCAAAACTTTCCAATTACTGTCAGATACTGGATATTTGTAGGCACCTAGTTTTGTATTCCTGCTCAAAGAAAAGAAATGGAAAAAGCCTGAATTCAAATACTAATAAAGTCTCTCCCACCCTGATAAACACATTTAAAGAGTTGATCTCATTCTGATACCAGAGTTACATGAAATAAGAATAATCTCACGGGTTTTTATCTAAAAATCCCCATATGTATATATAACAGACAATGTACAATTTGAATATAACATGCTTTTGTATGCCAGCTATTTCTTATATTTGAGTGTACATTATATATATATATATATATATATGTGTGTGTGAATTTACATTTTGGAATTTATTCCTGAAAATTAAAGAGAAAATACTTCAACTGTTTTCATAACACGAATTCTAAATGAAATAAAATGTCCTTTAAAAACTGTAATTAATGACTGTTGTGTCAACCTGTGAACCAATGGGTCAAACCTTATAATTTACAGTTTGAGAGGTCATAGCTCAAATTATAACTTTAAAAAGCTGATTATTTGTGAGTAATTTGACAAATCCATCTAATATACACCGGATGCATATAAAATATTTTTGATAGCAAAAAGAATGTATGTCCAAGTGGACAGCTGATGGAGGAAATGGCCTTTTTACTGAACAAAGCTGAAGTCCAGCATAATGACTTGGAATGCCTTTGAGTGAGCATGCAGGCTGGAAGGCCAAATATACACATCCAAAAGGGAGTATAATGAACAATCTGATCAGAAAACAAAAATATTCCCACATTCACATGTCCAATGAGAAGGAAAAAAAAAATACACATTTCCATCACCTGCTCTTTCTTCACCATTAGTACAACCCAATTCACAGATAAATGCAGGGCTATTTATACATAATCTTTAAAGTAAATGATTTTCTGTAATTTAAAAAATATTAGGAATTCCTATGACACTTTAATCTGAGATTTGAAAATACCTGTGAAGGTCATCTATATCATATGATGTAGGCCATGTTTACAAAACTGTCTTTTTTTTTTTTTTTTTTTTGAGTTGGAATCTCACTCTGTCATTCAGGCTGGAGGCAGTGGCATGCTCACAGCCACTGTAGCCTCGACCTGCTGGGCTCAGGTGATCCTTCTGCCTCAGCCTTCCAAGTAGCTGGAACTATAGGTAAGTGCCACCATGCCTGGGTATTGTTTTCTTTATGACTTGCCTTGGATGCAAATGTTACCTCATCTGTCTTCATCCCAAAGTCACCTGCCCCTTAAAACAATCTGAAATAAGTTGGCCTTCCTATTTAAATCTAGAAGTCATCCACTATTAAGAAGGCAGGCCATTGGAGATAATTTTCTCCATTGTAGACCAAATTCCCTAACCCATGCCAGAATTGAAAAGGTCAGTAAAATAAGTCATTTGATTGCATATTTATGTTTGCTATATTTCTTTATGTATTTATCATATCTCCTTATTAGATTATAAACTCTACAAACACTATGTCTCTTTTGTTCAACAGTTGTATCAACACCTACAAAATCTCTGGCACAGAACTGACATCGCATAAATACTTGCTGGAGAACAGAGACGGGATGGAGGGAAGAAAGCAGGGACACCTAGTTAGCTAATCTCCTCTAGCATTATTTGTGTGATTGTGGAGAAAAAGATTCCAAAATTGTGCACTCTATTTAATCAACTTACCTACCTAAAAATTCATTGATCAATTACATCAAGTATAGAAACCAAAAAGATTTAAAACAATTTCCAAAAGCACATACTTACATGATAAAATAAATTAAAATACATTAAAAATGAAAAGCATCGAAAGAATGGCAAACAGGAGATTTCTCTCTATATATACATAAAAACAGTTAAATCATAAAAAGAAGAAATTTACTTTTTAATTTCTTCAATTTAATTTTATTATAACTATTATTATAATACTCTTATTATCATAAAACACAAAGCAAATATTTATTAGTTCCCTGTATAACCATGTACTATGGCAAATACTGTATAACCAGGGACCTTATATTATGTGCCATGTAATTTATTGGAGAAGATGAATATTCAATTATGATAAAGTATAGTAACCATGTTATAATGGTAAAATATCGAATTTTGTAAGAGAGAGAAGCAGGATATTTTTCTGAACCAGCAAACATTCTTACATGGTTACTGCTTTATTTTGATTCCACTATGTCATGTACCAAGAGACTTTTCTTTGTATGTAAAACATTCTTGGTTCTTGGTGCACAGAGGAAAAAATGCTCTCAAATGTCACCAGCGCAAATGAGATCTACATATGTAAATCACAATGCATAAGAAGACACATTTGAAAAGCATTCTTTTTCTTATAATTGAAAAATTTAACTCTGAGTCCTCTTAGCCTGGTAAATATTTTTGTCATTCCGTTGGGTCAGCCTATACATACTGGGCTCTTGATAGGTCCTGGGCACAACCATCTGGCCCTTTATTTACTTAATTATTTTTTAATACTAACAAGTGTATTAGTAACACTTCCTTGATTGCTGGTAAATATAGAAACACCACAAAACTAAGATTTTCACTAATTCTGAAATTCACTAGTTGTGGGTTGGGTTAGGGAATATTACAAAGACATGTTGAGTAGTACTACAAGTAGTCTAATTTTCAAAAAGAAAGTATGTTAATTTACTTCCTACCTCATTAGAGGAATAAAAAGTCTTGTCATCACTACAGGGTATAAAAAGAGACCAGGATATTTGGGGGAATGGTAGACAGGGAGGAAGAATGAATGCATCCTTTAGGCAAGAAACTCAAATCACCTACATATACTGGATAGTGTTCATGCTTTTGCTTGATATCTTTTGATTGCTTTATTTATTACTGTTTTATGATCATGTCTTATTCAATCAATAAATACAGGTTCTTAAAGAAAATAGGTAAGATAAATGATTCCTATTCTCAAAAACTGATCATTCTACTAGTACTTAAGTTATGCATTAGGCAACTTTGGAAGTGGCATTAATCTTTTCAAGCCAGTAAAGTCTCAATCAATTACTTTCAGAATAAGACTTAGGCTTAAAAGAGATAATGCGGTTTCCAAAGATGCTACAAAGTCATTCAGAGAAATGATATGGTAGAATTATAAGTATCAAAATTGGAAATTCACATATTTTAAGCCAACTACAAAGTCTATTTATTTTTAGTTTTTTTCTTCTGTTGAATGATAGTCTAATATTGTTTAATTTTCTGTAAGATTTTGATTCTTCAGAGAGTATTTTAGCTGATTGTTATGAGTGTTAACTTAAGCATCAAGTTTAAATAATTATAACCGTACTTCCTGAAAGTAAAACTTCTGTGTAAGGTTGGGCCAGTCATCCTTATTTCTTGGATCAATCAACATTAACACCAAATAAGAGCCTCTTAGAGATTACTTTGGGTTTCAGTCTTTCTCATTTGTTCATAGACATTTTGGGGGAGAGGATGACATTCTCTTATAGTACTTACACCAAATAACTAATATCTCAACTAAAAACCTACAAAACTGTGAGTTACTATGGATTGTGAAGTAGGTATTAATAATTCCTCAATCTATAACTAATGAAAAATAGTTGGTTCATATGTGGAAGTAAATTGATAAAATTATGAAGAATAGGATAAATAAAAGGAAAAAGCATATTATGTAATATATAATTTAAAAACTCAAAGAAGTGGAGCATGTCTTATTTAATACATGGTTCTGCATACAAATAAATGAAAGGTGATAGGTAAATGGTAAAAGGTAAACGCTTACATAAAGGTGATAGAAACTTCGTGTTACAATGGAACTTATACTCCTCTGGGCATGATCAGTTAATATGGAACAGAGACAATTATAATGCAATGATTAACTAGCTGACAAAGCTATTATTCATGGCTGGTATGTAAGCAATCAGGGCAGCAATGTTGGTGGCCTCTCCTCATCAAACAGCTTTGCCAGTGCAGACGGGATGACTGGAACCAGGCAAGACACAAAAACAATAAAAACTAGAGCTAGCCAAGGGAAGATTCAACACAATTCATCTCCAATTTTGAATGTTACTGGAAATGTACACTGAAGAATGTTTTCTCTTGGGATTGGCATATGTTGTGTTTATAGAATGTTGACCAACATTTACCTCTGTTTATCTTACTATGTAGAACTATATACCAGAAACACCTATCTAGAAATTCACAGTAAATTACAGGAAAAAAGTGATTCTAATGTTAGTTGGCAAAAATTTTTGTTGATAGGTATGACCATCATGTCGTTATATGAACAGATGGTCAAAGTGAGTCCATTTCACTGACAGTATATTCTGTGGGTCTTTTTATCCCAAACAACCAAACAAAAACAAACACAGAAGAGGTCATTGTGCCTTCTCACATTTGCTAGGCAGCTTTATCTGTGAAATATAAAAATAAAAACTCAATGGACACAATCCTGCATAGTACCCTTTCTGTATAACATTTAATGAAATATTTAAGTACTCATATTAAAAAATCCTGAAATTTGTGAAGGTGGAAAAATACAGGAGATATTTGTGTCTTTCAACTCTATGACCTCTAGTAAAAGAAGAAAAAAAGTTATATTTCTTATTCCTTAGTTTCTCAAATTAGCCAAAAAATTAATAGTTTAGGAAAAAGAGCAAGTTACAATTTTTTATTTGCTTTCATGCCTTCAAATGGAAAGGCAAAATATATATTTTTTATTTTTATTTTATTTTATTTTTTTGAGTCGGAGTCTCACTCTGTCACTCAGACTGGAGTGCAGTGGCCGCTCCCAGCCACCACAGCCTCGACCTGCTGGGCTCCTGTGATCCTTCCACCTCAGCCTTCCAAGTAGCTGGAACTACAGGCGCATGCTACCATGCCTGGCTAATTTTTTTTTTAATTTGTTGTAGAGATGAGGTCTCGCCAAGTTGCCCAGGCAGGTCTCGAACCCGCAGGCTCAGGCAATCCACTCACTTCAGCCTCCCAAAGCGTGGGATTACAGGCTGAGCCACCGAGCCCGGCTATATATATATTTTTAAAGAGAAAATTTCCATACTAAATCCTATCTCTCTTTGAAAGGCTATAGTTTCTCTGTGTATATATTATTTTATGAAATAATTATAAGTATAAAAGTTGAAATATATGCAACCAATGAATTAATAGTCTAGCAAATATCTAATCACCAATTTCTAGATTTTATACCATGAAATTTCTTCACACACACATATACATACATACACACATTCCCAACCCACATATACGTTGCTAACTGATTTCTTAGTATGGTAACTTTATTTCTATAACTACCTCAAAATATATTTTACCTTAATTTTGTAAAATAAAAATAAACAATGGGGCAAAAGAGAGATTAAAAATTAGGAATATATTTCTAATTGTAATAGCCAGTATTAAAAACAACAGTTGAAAATTATACTGCTAAAATGTATCTACACTTGTGGTAGTAAAAACAGGCCCAAAGAGAATCCTGGTTACCTACTCTTAGAAGGATCTGATGAAATATGAGGTTTAAGAGTACATCTTTAGTACTTCTGTACCTTAAAATATTGCCGAGTATTAATTTTTCATCAAGTTGTCATTTTCTCTGACATTTGGTTTTATTAATCAAGGCATTTATCATTAATTTGTAGAAAATATCCTAATTAAACCAAATAAAATAAAATCCTTAAAAGGTTAAAATTAGAAATCAGGTGAATTAGAACTTTGACATTACCCTGTTGACATACAGGAGCTTTTTGGAAGTACGAGAATCAAGTTTTAGTTTTTTCAGTGACTTAGGTGCCTCAATCCTGGGACTGGCTGTTTTTTTTTTTAAGTGTTATAAAGATTTGATTTAAAGCTCTCTGACAGTTTTGACATTCAGGTGAAAGTACTGCTGCTGCATTTGGAACAATTTGCATATCCCACTGCTAAACGGAATGTTTGAGGTGTGCACTGGTGTAAAGAAATTAAAAACAAGCTATCATACATGCTTAAGAGTATGTATTCACAAAACTGATGGTTGGATCGCACCACCCATCCCCCTCCTATGTAATCTGTGATTTACTCTTCTATAATAAATTACCCTACCGTGTTATTCTCACTGGAAGATCTAACCATGCATGTAAAAAGCAAAGTAATTACAGCCCCTTCTTGTCTACAAAACCTCCTTCAATCCCTATGAGCTCTTTATACATAATACAGCAACACAGGTCTATTGTAAACTTCTTGCCTGAAATTCTGGACTTCTGACTACAAGTAGCCACTAAATCTCATCTGAACAGTTTTGTTGTCCCTAACAAATACATTTTTATTTATTATAATTAGTGGTGAAGTTCTTCCTCAGGAGAAATAGGTAAGAACTTTTTGGCTTTGAGCCAATATATCTATTTAAGCAAAGTATAAGGTTTAAAATAAGATGAGTTCCAACCGATTTTTAAAAAGGTAGAGAGACATATTACATTTCCATATAGAAGGAAAAGGGTACAGTAACACCTAATTAGGCTTAAATATTCTGAGAGAATATAAGATTTCCTCTTTTTTGAGTTATAATTACAGATTATTTTAGATACACATAGAAAAACATATGTGTTGAAGAGTAATAAGGGAGTCCTGAGGTAGTAAATTCAAGAGTTTACATATTATAAAACAATTCAAGAAGCTAAAACCCATTCATGAAAACATCATTGGACATTACCTTCAGCCTTCAGAGTCTCAAAGGGAAATTCTTAACACCTTTTTTACGTGTCTGTAAAAAAGAAATACTTAAAATTAGAAATCTGTCTGGGAAAAATTTTTCATTTTCATAATGTCTTTATGAGTAGCCATGAGAAGTAGTTAGCTGAGCTTGTGTATGCCAACTGATATCTATAGTTTAAAAAAAAAAGGCTAATATGTTCATATGTGTACAAATACACAGGAAAATGTAGGCCAAATATATATACATTTTTGAGAAGGACAGATTGCAGGATATTTATTATTGTATCATCAGAAGTTGTCTTAATTCATATTATATAAATGTATTCATATTTTTCTTTTCTTTTCTTTTTTGAAAAGCAAATCCAAATAGCTTTTGAACCCACTTATTTGCTTATTCTTATATAACAGGAAATTTGTAAAAATCCATAATAAACTCGTTAGCACTAGTGAGTTTAGAAGTATACAAAGATACACACCCTTTCCTTAAAACAGTGGGTAAGGTTGGAGATATTTCCAAAGAAAATAAAAAGGATGTGACTGAAAAGAAATAAGGAAGCAGAGAGTAATGTGTTCAATACAGCTTGAACTGGCTTATAGAACCTAACACATTGACATCAGAACACAGCTCAATGTTTCCTGTCTTAGCAGCAAGACTAATAATAGGGTTCTACCCATATTTGGAGGCAAGGATGCCAAACTAATAAATGAATCACTTTTAAACTTCTTTACATCCAAATGCATTTGGTAGTATAGAATCACAGTTGGGATGGGAGCTGCAGAACAGGCAGGATTTTGAGGTGCCTTTTAACGTCAATTTGGTGAGTTTGACTATAGAAATATTTAACAAGAAATGAACCTATTAAAAATTGAGTTTGATATTGTATGTCATTGGAAGGTGAGCTCTCTAAATTTGCTATGAAGTCTCAATGATGACCTTGATGTCACATTTACTAATAATCTCCACAGAGATTCAGTCAACGTTTCAAAAGCAGTTTTAATAATGGAAATACAATTCATAAGCATATGCTGATCCCACAATCAAGAACATCTATAGCAAAAGACACATTCACATTTTTAAAATCTAGGGATTTTAATTGAATTATTAATATGCATGATGTTTTTGCAAAGGAAAAACAAAGAAATAAACAACAAACCACAAAACAAACCGAAAAACAAACCTGAATTTAGGTTATTCTAATAGACAAATGGGGTCCAGAAAAGGAAGGTGATAACCCTGTTATATGTGGGATACATAAACAACATCACACTTGCTCTGCAATTGCAAACTTTAGGAAAGAAGTTTCTAGAAGTTTAGAAGAGAAGAGATTCTAAAAATTAGAATCTATTAAGAAGAGTGAGTTCAGTATCGTTAATGATGGAGAACAGAGGATGACTACAAACAGAAAAAATGTTCAGAACCTAGAGAAATAAGGTAGAAAAAGACACTTCTGAGAAAATGAATTTGGTCATTACGACAGATTATGAAAGCAATTGTTATTAATTTAATCAGTATCTGTTTATCTCACTAGAAAAGTACCATAAGAGCAGTATTTTTCACTATCCCCATTTTCACGAATAGTTCTGCCATATACTAGGAGATCAGTGAATATTTATTGTATGAAAGAATGAATAACCAATCAAGTCTGCATCTATTTACAGATAAAGAAATTTAGGCTTAAAGAAGTTGAAACTTATTAAATTACATTTTGTCTTTCTTAACTCTAAACTCCTACAACTCATTGTTTATTTTTCAATTTACTATTCATTCTAGCAGGGGATACAAATAATTAGCAAATAAACTTAGACTTAAAATGTCATATAATTAGTACTATGAGGTCAGACAAAACAAGATAAAGTATTTAGTTATCTGGCCTGATATTTCATATAGGTTTCGATAGGGAAGCTTCCAAAGGAGGTGACAAGAAACTTGAATGCAGTAAGGAAGACAGAAAAAAGGAGTATCTTTTATCTGAGCTATTGTGGGATTAAATAAGATGAAACATATCATCTTGCTTAGTACAGTGGCCAGCATACAGCACACAGTGTATTTAATAATGCTTAGTTTATTATATTGCTAGTATTTTTATAAATTGTAAATTTCCCCACTAGATAAGTTTGTCAAAGGCACTCATTTTTATTTTCCCTAAAGTTCCTTAAATAGTACCTAGCAAGAGATCAGAAAACATTTATAGAAAAAAAATAGACAGTATTATCAGTTCACTAATTAGAAAAAGTAAACAGATTATATGAATATAAAAAGTCATCATATTTCATATGCATGAGTCAATCTAACTCTGTTAAATCAATGTCACGTAATAATTAATCTTTCCTAGATTAGAAAAAAGGAAACATATATAAAACAGCTAGGAACAATAAGCTGTAAATAACAAAAGAATAAGAAAGAATTGGGGTAAATGAAGTTATTAATATTGGGTCACTATCTTTACCATTTACACGCTGTATCTGACTCCATCAGATTAACACATTTTTCTCGCACAAGTGCTCTGTTACAAGGATATCTGGTTTATTTATGTATTCCGAACATAAGCATAAGTCTTGGTATATAGAAAACATTCAAACAAATATTTGTTGAACTGAACTGAATTAAAATTATCTTTAATAGTTTGGATGCTTTAAAAATAGCTCAAAAGAGTAACAACAAATCAAGAGACTGACAAACTTAAAAATTACATTTCAACAGAAAAAAATATGAAGTTTTAGGTCTGAGTCCTGCAACAAAGGAATAGAGAACAAGGTAGGCTCTTACCAAAAAGTAAAATAAGTGAAGGTGTGATACTGGCACACAAAGAGACATCAGGAGAATAGGCTAGAGGGACCAAGTATGCGGTAAATATTACGGGCAGAATTTCCACAGTGTTAAGATAATTTACTGATTGGGGAAAATTAAATTTTGTCCCCTACATCTTATCAGAAACAAAATACAAAACAGGTTGATCTTTCTCAATATAGTGATTAACACAATTAAGGGGCTTCTAAGAAAACATAAATAATTAAGTTTCTGAACTCCAACGTGGAAAGACCTTTTCAGGCGTATACTCAGTGGTTTATAACATAAACATAAACATTTATGATTTTTACTAAATATTTTTACAAGCCAAAAAAAAATCTGTTACAAAATTAAGAGGCCAGTAGCAACAAATATAAATATTTTTAGAGTGCATAATGTAATTTATAATAGAATTATAAGTTCTATTCTAAAAATGAAACATTTGCAAATATATTTAACATGTATATATTTTACATATATATAAAATAGGCTAAATAATATACTTATAAGTTATAAGCTGAAAAAATGAGCTAATATACATATATATGAAATGTTAATTTGCAATAGCGATGAAAACATGCAAATTAAAATCCTAAATGTTCCATTATAGTTAACTAGTTAACTATATGTGATATAATGTTGTGTCCATTAAGCATAACTAGTGAAAATTTATAATACATTAAGCTTAAGAAGCAGGTTGTTAAATCATAAGAAAATACCAATATTTAATAATTTGTATATGTGTGTACAAATATATATATATATATATAGAGAGAGAGAGAGAGAGAGACAGAGAGACCATGTACCATATTTTGTGGTATGTATATGTCAATGTAGATTTGTATTTACCAGGTTATGTGTGCATATAGTTAACAAGGCATGTATAGGGGGACCAAAAGAAAACCAGAATTATCTTTTTGGAGAGCAGGCCCCTTGTAGTATAGGCCTCTTCAGCTAGATAAGTGTTCTAGGAACCCATCGGCATCAGTGTACCAGCTAGCATTGTTGTGAGAAACTCTTTTGCAGAAAAAACATCCTGTTTTGTAGCAAACAGGTGTCTGGTTCTTCCACTATGACAGTGCCCCTGCACACACTATGCTAAGTGTTCAGCAGTTTTTCACTAATAACAGCATGACCCCTTTGCCCTACCCACCCTATTCACCTGATCTCACCCTGAGGAACTTTTGTTTTGTTTTGTTTTCTCAGATGAAAAAAGTCCTCAAAAGGAAATGTTTTGCCAACGTGGGAGGGGTGAAACAAAAAACATCAGGAGCACTAAAAGCATCATAATCGACAAGTTCAAAAACTGTTTTGAGCTTTGGAAAAACCGCCTTGATAGGTGTATTGCAACAAATGAAGAGTACTTTGAAGGTGACTGAAGTTAAACATGTACGAATAAATGCACATTTTTAAAATAAATAAATTCCAGGTTTTTGGGGGATTCCCCTTGTATGTGACTATAAAGAACCTATACTAGATTACTTCTTGAATTGATATTAGGTATTAAGATTACGGTAAATTTGTTTTCTTATAATTTCTTTCCAAATTTTCTATAGTAAATACAAATTACTTTTTATAAATATAAAAACACTAAAACAAGGCACCTAGTCTATGTTTTATGACAAAAAATTTAATGTTATATTAGTAGACTTCTTGAATGCTAAGAAAGTCATGGGAAATGTCTATTTGTCTCTGTTTTTGGTGAAAAGTTCCTCTATCAACCATATAGATTTTTTTTAAGAGAAAAAAGGAAAAGGAAAGAATAAAGGACACATGGCATAAGGAAGGAAAGAAAGAGAACAAAAAAGAAATAAAAATAGGATTTATAAAAATAACAGCAGCCACCTACAAAGGGATCTGCTAGGTTCCTAGCAGCCAAATTTTAACTGATAACATCTTTAATTAAATTTTCAAAGAAAGGCACAGCCTGGAATGGAGAAAACTTAAGAAGTTTGAGATTACATTTATATTGTAAGCATACTATTATAAGAGAAAACAGATAAAATTTGCATCAATTTCAATGATAGGACCACTATATAAAGAAAGACAAAACATGCCATGAGAACAGCTGAAGATGCTTCAAATCAGTTTTGGAAGCAGGAATAGTATAAATTTCAAATAAGTTAAAAGTAAGCAAATTTTAATCAACTACAAAATCATGTTATCCATTTCTGCATAAAAATATTTTTCATACCATAGTGCTTAACATGCCATTCAAAAGTCACCTACAACACATGAATTATGACTCTTCTGGCTAGTCATTTAACTGAGATTGTTTTATAGAGGCCTTCTCACTTTAGGACAAAATAAATAGAAACTGTTAAAGACCATTCTCTATCAATAATTATAAAAAAACAAGTCTTTATTAAATAAAAATTTGAATACAATGCTAAGTAGTGTCATATTTTTAAATGGCAAATAAACCATTTGTGATCCTCAAAGATCAGAAAGAAACCATACATTTATATAGTCAAGAAGGCAAGATGAATTTTCTCTACAACTGGAAAAGGCTAATTTAGTTTTAATTCACCCAGAATCATGCTTCCTAATGTGGAGGTATTAATTCTGGCTTTGGGTACTATCACAGTTTTTAAAACACCAGATAAATCTGATAAGTTCTATGATAGACTTCTCCAAAAACCCTTCAAAAAAGTGGCCTGGCTAAACCCCATACTAAAGCCATCTAAAATCAAACTAAATTCCATGGAGCCAGAACTCTAGAGCAACAACAAAAGACCATTTACTTGGCTGAATTATACTTGTTGTAAGGTATTTCAGTTTCTCTTGCAAACACAGGGGAAACATTCAGAAAAATTATGTACTAAATTCTGCCTTTAACCCTAAAATAGAATCAATATTTTCCCTTGTCTCTTTAAAAGTCACCCAAGCCCTTCCTTTTATTATGTGGCACTTCATTCTGTTTATTTTTATTTTCCAATAGCAGAATGTCTTAAATAAATTCTTAAAAACCAACAAATAAATAAATTAAAACTCAATGACTATAAAAAGTACACAGTCTAACCTGCTTAATTATTAACAGGTAAACAAAATACATTTCTGAATTATTTACTTAATCTCCTTCACCTAAAAACTTCAAAGTTTTTGAGCTTGAAATGTGTAGCCCTTCTAAGGATCCATAAAACAATTATTTTAAATCTTCTATTAAGCCATTTTAATAAAAGCAATTTAAAAACACCACAGAAGATGTGAACTTAAACATTTGTATAAGTGCATAAGAAATACAACACATTTTTAAAAAATTTAGAGGTCAGTAACATTATTTTTCTTCCAGCCTTCCCTTTTTCTTTCAGATACTTTATTCTGCAATGAGTAGAAATGTTCAATATAAAATTATATTAATACAATTGGCATAATAATGGTTTTGAAACAAGCATTTCTATAATACTTTAATGTCTAAGCATATCATAGGTTTCGGTCTATATATCATCTTAAAACACCATAATAAAATAATAAAACAAATACTTGGAAATAATCTAGTTATTATCTTATTCCCTATAATAATTCCCAATCATTTACAATAGCAAGTCCTGTGTGCTTGGTTTTCAAATTCTTCTATAATCTGATTCCAATACAAATCCTCATTTCCAAATAATGCAGAAATGGCACCCTCCAATCCAATCAGACAACATTTCAAATAAATATATATTGATTCAGCAAGTAATTATTGGACCTATAATGCGTCATGAAATGTTCTGAAATTTTTTTTTTTTTTTTGAGTTGGAGTCTCAATCCGTCGCCCAGACCAGAGTACGGCGGCCACTCCAGGCCACCGCAGCCTCGACCTGCCGGGCTCCGGCGATCCTTCCACCTCAGCCTTCCAAGTAGCCAGAATTACAGGCATGCACTACCACGCCCGGCTGATTTTTTGATTTATTATAGAGATGAGGTCTCGCTGCCCAGGTGGGTCTCGAACCCGCAGGCTCAGGCAATCCACTTACCTCAGCCTCCCAAAGGTGCGGGATTACAGGTTGAGCCACCGAGCCTGGCCTGAAATTTTTCCACACATATCTCGGGCTTTTCCTATGCCCTCCACATGTCCTTCATGACATCTTTTCTACAAAGGCCAGCATGAAGTACTCTTGTCTACTCTGTCAATTCCTATTAGATTTAGAGTGAGTGAACAAAAACCAATTTTGACTTGGCAAAAGCTAGTTAGAGAAATTAAAGTTTGATATATCACAGCACTGAGGAACTAGATTAAGAAATTGGACAGTATTGTTTCTCAAGACTGTTCCAGTCTCTACATTTCAGGGACACAGTAAAGGCTGAAAATGCTGATGAAAGCTAATAGGAAAACTCTCAAGTCTGTACCTGAGCAAAGCACTTAATTAGCATCTAATCCAAGAAAGTTGACTTACAAAAAAAGAGGTTTGTATCAGAAAATTTTGGCTTCAGATTCATATGAAAGCCTTCATTCTTTTTATTAAGGCATAGACTTTTGCCTATATGATATATAAAATATGGTGGCAGTTATAGACTGGCTATTTTTACCTTTAAGTCAAAATATAGCCAACAGAACTTAAATTTAAAGTAATCTGTTGAATTAAATTAATTGAATTTTCAATAATATATTTTAAATGCTTAGAATTTTCCACACCTATTTTACAGAACTCTTATTATTTTCTAGTTTCAAAACTGTCTCTTTCCATAAACTCGTGGTTTTCGGGTTTTACACAACTGCTTCTATCACCAGTTGAAACATGTAATGCTTCAGTAATGCCTTTTAAAATGAGACTATTTCCTCATTATTCATATATTATTGCTCCATTGACTTTCTTATCCAAGCCAGTTTTGCTTTCCAATTTTGCCTTTTTTTCCTTTCTTCTCCCCAAAAATGTATTGACGTGGTACATACTCCCTGTACTTCCTAATATTTTTATATGAACATGCCATTTTCCCACACCACAATCCCATCCATCTACCTAAACTTATTTGTCTTCTGTGAGGCTGGCTTTGATGGAGATCATGGGCTTCAGGATGTCTCTTTTCAGTCAATTGATTTTGGTCTGTTCTCAGTCCTAATATTTTTCATGTTAAAAATCAATTATGTTTTTATAAATCTTTATTTTTTTCTTGAATTCTCCCCCCATCCTTCCTTTTAAAGAACATGGCTTGCTTTAAATATCCCTGCTTGCCCACTGCTTTCTGTGTAGAAGTCTGCTCCATCAGGAAGCACAACAGTTCCCAGACCAGGCAGTGACATTTCATTTTTTTAAAAATTTTTTATTTATCTTTTTAATAATTGGTCTGTGAAACAAAAATTTTACGTTTATCAAAATAATTCCTGTATTATGTTTATAGGTTTTTAATTACTTAAAAATTGAAATGTAAGAGGATTAAGGTTTTTCCATCCATATAACTTTCCATATTGTTTTTAAAATCTCTTAATTATCACTTTTAATTAAATAAATACAATTATTCTGTTTCAATCAAATGTTTTGATCCTTTTAACATCTTCAGTAAATGTCCTCAAAATCAAAATCCTAAACTAAGTCTCTGACTTATACTTATTACTGGGGACTTATCAAAGCTATAAAAATCAATCACTGCCAAGTTGTAAGATCTCTTTACAACTTCCAGTCAAGTTATAAACTCCAGTATCACCACCTCCAGCTCCTCAAAAAGGTCTTAATCAGGTGTCATTAACTAATTCTTGTGCTATTAAACTACAGAGTTTTGACTCCTGGGTACACATATCGCATCTAAATAGGCACATTTCAAGTAAGCTTCTCCTTGATCTTATAGCCAAACAACGAAGCTAGCCTCCTATTTCTCCAAAACTTTCACTCTCGCAGTGCTTTCTTTCTTCTCACTCTTCTCTTATTCACATCCAGCATCTATGCATGGCCTTCTCTTTCACTGAACAACAATTGATTCAGATACAATCAATTAAATTACTTTCATTTTAGCTAAGATATCCATATTTCTGTTTAGAAAATATTGATCAATTGAATGCCTAGGAAACCATACAAGAGACTAATCTTATACCTTGTTCCCACTAACAGTCTCATGAACACACAAAATATGGAGGATCCTAATTACCACAAATAGATACACACACTCACACTCCCACACACACAACTGTTTTACTAGAATCCAGTCACACTGATCTTTCTCTTTCTTTATCAGGCCACACTTGTTCAGGGCTTTTGAATTTGCTCTTCTAGAAGGTAATTTCAGATAATTTCATGATGGCTTTCCCTTCTCACCAGTTCTCAACTTAAATGGCACCTTGTTATTCTTTATACCATTATCTATCCTATGTGACCCAAGTCATTCTTTATTCTACTTTCCAGATTATAAGTATCTGCAATTATTTTGTTTATTTATAAACTTATTCATTCTCTATCTCTTTATCCATTAGGGATGCTATCTATCATGTTCACTGCCAAATCACTTCCCTCTAAGGCATCATGCCTGGCACATAGTAAGTATTCAAATATCTGAATAATCAAATAAATGAATATAGACAAACCATTAGGATCATAATATTCAGGCCATAAATATTGTTCAGCAACTTACAATGTGCAAGGTGATTTTTTCTCTTTTTTTTACAGTTGAATCCTAGGCTGAGAAATGCTTTGCCGCTAACTTAAGAACAAAAGAGAAAGGTCCAAAATCAATTTGAAGACATGTCCTTTTGAAAGAGTTCTAAAGAAAATAAGTTACTACAGAATTATACCTAAAATGTTTTAACACATGGAATAAAAACATGGTTTATCTCAGCCATTGTTTTCTTCACATTTCCCCATTAAACCTTTGATATGTCATTATCTCCTTTCATAATGTCAAGAACAGTAGAATAGAAATGAATGAAAGCTGTGACAATGACACATATCTTATTTTGGACCTTTACTACCAATATAGATGGGTCAGTCCTGATGAAACATGAAACATTCTGGGTAAGACTAAACCCTAAGTGTAGTAATGTACAAATTAACTCCCTCTTTCAGGCAGTGTACAAGTATTCTGTCTATGCCTGGACTTGACAACAATTCTAATGCTTCTGCATGTTAAAAAAGTCATTCATTTAAACCAGGACCCTTTTCTATAAAAAGCCAAATAATAAATATTTAATGCTTTGCAGGTCATACAGTTTCTTTCTCAACTACTCAGCTCTGCCACTATCGTCTAAAAGCAGCCAAAGGCAATGAACACATAAAAAAATGAGTATGGCTGTACTCACACAGAACTTTGTATACAAAAACTGTGGAACAAGCTTGTTGAGACTTGATCTAAACCCATCAGTGAAGCCTTCAGAATTTATATATGGGTGGACTTAGCAATAAAATTTGATTAGAAGGTGTGCTAGAAGGACTTGTATTAGAACCTGCCTTTCTGTGACATACATACTACTTTTGTATGAATTATATGAATATGTAGGGTTAAAAGAGATTATGGGGAATCTGAACCCCTCAGGTCACCCTTATCTCTACCACCTAATCCCATAATCAAAGTATTCTTGGCATTACATTTTGGCCTTATGTTGATTCATTATCCTTCCATAAATATTCCATCCACCAGATTATTTATATCATAACTTTAAATTATTTTTGAAAAGTTACAACAAACACTTGGTTGAACTTCAAAAAACGCAATCCCTTTATCCATGCTAATTCTGCAGTTCTATTTTAAACAACTATTCATTTTGTCAGACATGATTTGTTTGTAATAAATTCATTTTGTTCATTGCTCACAATTCCTTTGTCTTCAAGATGTTTACTGATTTCACGTACAGTGTTTTATTGAGAATGTTGTCAGATACCCTGTAAGGTCATTTCTTGTTACAATTACATTACATATATTATAAGAATTGTTTCTTCCTCAAAATCTTTTAGGTCTTCTAAATTTTCCAATCATAATATACCTTTATATATCCAAACCATACTAAATACCTCTTTACCTTTTTCTGGTTGATAACTATTTTCAAAAGGTATTTAAAACTCATTACATACTTTTCAAAATTGTACTCCAACACCAAAACAGCTACATGATTAAACTAAAACTTGGTAAAGATCCTAAATGATAGTACATTAATTTACATAGTCACAAGATACATTATTTAATAATTAGTAACACTATCATTTTCTCCATCTTAAGGTTACTGCAATAAAATCTACTGCCAATCAGCCTTCATTAAGGTATCAGTCCTTCTATTTGTGACAACCAATAAATTGTACTCTATGCTTCTGGCATCCAATTCTGCTTTATTTGCTCTGGCTACATAAATCTTTAGTCTATAGTGTCAAAATATTTTCTTGGCTTTAACTAGGGTTTGACAAAATGCTAACACTATAACATTTAAATGTAAAGTTTACCATTAAGTTACACCAGCATGCCATACAACCATGATTTTTAGAATGAAATGAGAAAATATATAAAGATTTTAGATAATACAATAAAGTCTACTTCAGCTGGACTTGATATTCAATAAACAAAACCACTTGAGAATCCTAGTAAAAATAAACCTTGAGATGGTTGAAATATCCATTTTAAATAATGGGAACATTTAGATAATTGTCTGTGCAAAACAAGAATCAGGCTTTTTGAGGTCATAAAATACTTGACCTTCCCAGGTATGATGAATGCAGAAGGCTTACTACTACGTTACACAATACAGGTAAGATTGTTGAATCTGTCTGAAAAATAACATTTTCAAAAGCTCCCTTAAGTAACTGATTCATTAAAGAAATAATTGGAAAGATTCTTTATCTTTCCTGATATGAAGAAGAATCACAAAACCTTCCAATATTTGCAAAAGAGGATTAAGTGTTCACATCTTACTTGTGAGATCTGAATAGCTTTATTACCTATGCTTTTGCTATGTATTCAGCTTGTTGAAGAAAAGCATTTCCAAAATAACACAGGTTTGCTAATTCTAGGTTCCTGATAACATTACATGATAGAACAGGAGATTTCACACACAATCAAGCTGACAGTCACTTACTCTGTATTCAGAGGGACCAATTTTTCCCTGTAGACATGAATATAGCACAAATCATAAAGTGCCAAAAATTGAGTGTAGGTGTAAACTTCTTTTTTTTTTTTTTTTTTTTGAGTTGGAGTCACACTCTGCTGCCCAGACTGGAGTGCAGTGGCCGCTGCCGGCCACTGCAGCCTTGACCTGCTGGGCTCCGGTGATCCTTCCGCCTCAGCCTTCCAAGTTGCTGGAACTACAGGTGCGCGCTACCACACCCGGCTAATTTTTGATTTATTGCAGAGATGAGGTCTCACCAAGTTGCCCAGGCAGGTCTCAAACCCGCGAACTCAGGCAATCCACTCACCTTGGCCTCCCAAAGCGCAGGATTACAGGCTGAGCCACCGAGCCGGGCCGTGTGCAAACTTCTAAACTTCAATCAGGTGTAAACAAAGGGCACCAGTTTAGCTACATGCAAAAATAATTCAGGTATAACAAGTTGAAGGGGAGGGCAGAATAGAATTGGAATTATTTATCTGCTTCTGGTATAGTTCAACCGCTCACGGGCAATAATTAAACCAACCTTGCCAAAGATTTGTTTTGCCTCATTCAAACTGTTTTATCCATATACAGTCCTACCCACTCCCTCTTCCTCTCTTTCTTTCCTATACTGTCTTTTTCGTTGTAGTAGTCTCTTTTTTCACCTAAACTTTTCAAATTCTTTTTCCTCCTTTTCTTTTACTTCCTCCCACTAGACACACATTCTCTCTCTCTCTCTCTCTCTCTCTTTCTCTCTCTCTCTCACACACACAAATACACAATGCTTGATGTTAACTGTTAACTCGAAGGATATTTTCTTTTAAAAATCACATGTGATCATTGATGTGATAGCACAGAAGTACATCAACCACTGAAGCATTATGCCAACAGAATACAAATCAAGGGCTAAATACATTAATCAAATACAAACGTGTATCTTCTATAAGGAAATTGTTAGGCTATAAATATGTTTAAAGGGTACCAAAAATACCCTAATAAACCTACTAAAAGTTAAGCAGGTTATTCAGGTGATGTAGTTATAACTGTCTCTTTTCATATAAACAAATATTCAGGATAATTTTGCTAATTAAAAAGTGAACCACGCGGGTTCGAGACCCGCCTGGGCAGCAAGACCTCATCTCTACAACAAGTCAAAAAATCAGCCGGGCGTAGTAGCGCATGCCTGTAATTCCAGCTACTTGGAAGGCTGAGGCGGAAGGATCGCCAGAGCCCAGCAGGTCTAGGCTGCGGTGGCCAGGAGCGGCCACTGCACTCTAGTCTGGGCGACAGAGTGAGACTCGAACTCAAAAAAAAAAAAAAAAGTGAACCAAGTTAGAATAAAAGATAGAAAGGAAACTCTCTGGGTGTCAGAAAAGAAGAAAGAATTCAAAGCTAGAACAGAGGGTGGGGCTGAAGTCTTGATGGTTCCCTATGGCATCATAATCACCTATACTCAAATATTTGTGCCCAATATGGGGACAACAGACAAGTCCTAAAACCATTGAGAGGGGTGGGACAGTAACTAAGACTTATGCTTATTAATGGATGCTCATCCATAAAATTTAGACTAAGCTGGAGAGAATTGGTACAATTACAGTTTACTGTAACTTCTAACTCCTGGGCATGAGGGATTATCCCACATCAGTGTCCCAAGTAGCTGGGACTATAGGAGCATACCACAATACCCAGCTAATTTTTTGTTTTAAATTTTCTTTTTGTAGAGACAGGATCTTTCTATGTCTTCTAGGTGGTCTCAAACTCCTGGCTTCAAGTGATCCTCCTGTCTTGGCCTCCCAAATTGCTGGGATTACAGGCATGAGCCACCATGCCCAACTTTAGACTATAAAATTTTATAGACTAGCCTGGAGACATGGTAAGAAAGCTAGAAATCTTAAGATTCTTGGTGGAAAAAAGTCACAGGAAATATGAAGTCCAGTTATCTGCTATAAGCACCTTAGGAATCAGCATTTACATTATCTATATGTATAGAAAACCCAAACCTAAAAATTAACACAAAAACAACCAGGTTTACCTTATACCAGTATAGGCACAGATCTTGGGTTATAGGATAGAAGGAAATAGCAAATCACTTTGGAAGGACCCATAAAACACATATAGAAAACAACCTCCTTTAACTGAAAATAAGCTCACAATAGTATCAAAAACTGATATTTCTTTGTCAATTAATTAAAAATGAACCATTAAATGGATATTTTATTTAATTTAATTTTATTTATTTATTTTGAGTTGGAGTCTCACTCTGTCGCCCAGACTGGAGTGCAGTGGCTGCTCCCGGCCACCACAGCCTCGACCTGCTGGGCTCCGGCGATCCTTCCACCTCAGCCTTCCGGGTAGCCGGAATTACAGGCACGCGCTACCACGCTGGGCTAATTTTTTGATTTATTGTAGAGATGAGGTCTCGCCTGCCCAGGCGGGTCTCGAACCCACGGACTCCGGCAATCCACTCACCTCAGCCTCCCAAAGGTGCAGGATTACAGGCTGAGCCACCAAGCCCAACTAAATGATTATTTTAGACAGATACTTTTCTAGACCTAGAAGACACAGTGGTAAATAAAACATAGTCCTGTCCTCAGTAAGTTTATACTACAGTTAGGAAGACAATGAACACATAAATGTAAAATAAAATGCCCAGGACTAATAAATGCTACCAAGAAAAAGCAACATACAGAAAAACAGAATGAAGAGATGGAGAAGATATTTAGGTCAAATATTTGTAGACAGGTTCTCTAAAAAGGTGAAATTTGAGCAGAATCTTGAATAAAGTAAAGGAGTGAGTCAAGGCAAAAGATATATCAACAGGAAAGAAAAAATAGTAAATACAGACGATTTAAACTATATAACTAATTATTTGAACTAATTCATGTGTGGGAACTCCCTCCATCAAAGATCATGCATCATTTCCAATGAATGTTTAATATTTATAAAATCAAATAATTATTGATGTAAAAAATCACAACAAATATTAATGAATTTGTATTGCAAAACTAGGGATCTGACTACAATGCAAAAAAAATCAGAAATTAAGATTAAAAGTTTAAAAATCACTATACATTTGGAAACCAAAATATACATTTATAAATAATGCATTATTCAAAGAAGAGATCATAATGGAAATATGAAGTATTTAAACTGAATAACAATAAAGACACTACATATAAAAACCTGTGGGATGCAGCTAAAGTGGTACTTAATGGAAAATTTATGGCTTTAAATGCATATATTATATTTTTAAGATATGTAAAATTAATTAGTTAAGGATCTAACTTAGCAAGTTAAAAATAATAACAGAATAAATTCAAATACAGACAGAAAGATAAGGATTAGAACAAAAATTAATAACATGAACTAAATATGCAATAGTGAGGATTAACAAAACCAAAACTTGTTGTTTGAGAAGACAAATAATACATTAGGTTAAACCATATGAAATTGCCAATATTAAACCTGCAGTAAACTGTACACCGATCAAAAAATTATTAATAATTAAATATTAAGCAAGAAAATAAAGGAACTAGTTGGGCAACTTTAGGAGTGAAGAAAATATATCTCTGAAGTTACAGAAAATGTTTAAAATATTACAATACACTAAAAAACTAAATGGCAGTCAATATACTGATGAAACGCAAGTGAAATGTGCAATTTCCTAGGAAGGCATAACATAGCAAACTGACACAATAAGAAACAGAAAACATGTCTGGGTGTGGTGGCTCATGCCTGCAACCTCAGTAATTTGGGAGGCAGAAGCAGGAGGATTGCTTGAGTCCTGGAGTTCGAGACCGGCCTGGGAACCACAGAGAAACCTCATTGTTTTTGTTTTGTTTTTTTTTTTGAGTTGGAGTCTCACTCTGTCACCCAGACTGGAGTGCAGTTGCCGCTCCCAGCCACCGCAGCCTCGACCTGCTGGGCTCCGGCGATCCTTCCGCCTCAGCCTTCCAAGTAGCTGGAACTACAGGCGCGCGCTACCACGCCCGGCTAATTTTTGATTTATTGTAGAGATGAGGTCTCGCCAAGTTGCTCAGGCAGGTCTCGAACCAGTGGGCTCAGGCAATCCATTCACCTCAGCTTCCCAAAGGCAAGAAACCTCATCTTTACAAAAATAAAATAAAAAAAAATTAGGCAGGCTTGGTGTCACATGACTGTAGTCCCAGTTAGTTGGGAAGCTGAGGAGGAAGGATCTCCTGAGCCCAGAAGTTTGAGGCTGTAGTGAGCTGTGATCATGCCACTGCACTCCAGTCTGGACAACTGAGTGAGAGCCCAACTCTAAAAAAAGAAAAAACCCTGAATAACTTTATGATCAGTAATTTATAGTAAAAATAATCTCATAATAAAAGTTACTTCCCACATGGCTTAATAGATAAATCCTACCAAGTCTTTAAGAAATGAATAATCTCAGACTTACATTAACTATAACAGAAAGAAAAATAAATATCAGTGTGTTCTTACTTTTTTTTCAGAGCCCTCAGTGTCTTAGTAATAGTTTCACAGCAAACTTAGCCAAAAAAATACCTAACAGATCCATTAATTAAATAGTTAGGTCCAAGCAACTCAGTACAAATTTTTGTCTCAGCTATACAGTCACATGAAAATAATAAACATAAATTGAAAAACATATTTTCATTTCATTCTAATATAACCATCCTCAAGTTACATATTGCTGGGATATGTGTACCTGTGGGTACTGCATAATTTTTTAAACCTTGAAATCAGATGGGAGACTGCCGCCCTTATTTCCTATTCTATGTTGGTTTTCACACAGGACCTGCTTCCTATGACAGTAACCTCCAAAAATCCAGCTTCACAAAAACATGACACAATCAAGAGAAAGTTACTGAAATCAAATGTTAAAACTGTAAACTACTTCAAGTTAATGACTGATCTGGTATCTAACAAATGTGGACTATTGCAATGTTTCTCCTGCAAACTCTTAATATCTTTTGGCATACAAGAGAGCATAGTGAGTTCACTGTGGTACTACAGGAGTGCCTTAGTATAGATTAGAAACCATGGCATTATAGTGAGATGTTATTTATGTAAATATTTAAGTACACAAAACTGTACCAAAAGTTCATGGATAAGAATGTAAGCATGTATATGCATGAAATGAAATGTAAATATAAAAATAGTAAAAATATGGACTGAAAGCATACTCATTAAGTTCAGGAGAGTGGTTACCTCTGAGAAAAAAAATGGAAATGTAAATAGGAGAGGACCAACTATATCTATAATGACTCATTTCTGTAGAAAAAGTCAAGCAAATATGGCAAATACTAACATTTAAAAAATATGTGTGATGAATATTTGGTATTTACTACATTAACTGTGCCTTATTATATTTTTGAAATAAAAAATAAAGAAATGACAAACATTGTGAGTGTTCACAAGCTTTATATAGGCTGCTGCTTTTAGCATGTCATTCTAAATCCCAGGACATCTGGTTACTGTTAGACCTGCTTTTCCACAGTTTCCATTTAGAATCATTAAATTATCCACTGGGAGTAATCTAACATTTAAAGAAAAAAAAAATCATGCAAAGACCTCTACTTCCTAAGTTCCACCCTACATCACAAATTGTTCTCTTATTTAGTGACTTTGAAAAACTCTCAGCAGAAATGAGATGTAAACATTTTCTATCTTTTTCTCTCAAAATATACTTATTTTCTCATTTCAGTTATTGAAGCTAATGCTATAGCATGATAGAACATAACATGTATTCATTTAGTGCTATCACAAAACCCACAAATATCTGGTCCATTGCAAGAAATATACTCATTCAAAACCTTAGTTTTAATCTGTTTAATTTGTAGGATACTAGCAAAGTCAGAAGTGCAACAGCAGTGAATCAACTGATGTTTGATGGTTATGTCAGATGTACATTATGTTTGTGTTAGTCATATGTCTAAATCCTCCACATCCATCTTTCCTTTACCATCTCCCAAAACCAGCGTTAGTATATATACTGTATATATATATTTTAAAATATATACTTACTCATTAGAAGCAGGAAACTACAGATGTTTTGGAACTGTTGGGAATGTATGTTGACAGATGTCAGAACTTCCATGTATCAATCAAGGCCTTATGATTTATAATATCAGCTACAATAATAAATTAAAGATAGCAATTATCCCACCTTCTGCTGTGGTCAGATTCCAGCCTATGTCTTACTCTAGGTTCTCCCATCACCAAACTAAAAAGCTTAAAGAGAAATACATGCAGGATGGTAAGAAATTGTGAAATAGTGGGGACACTTGAGGTAACTAGAAAGGGTTATTTTGGAAAAGAGAACTCTTCAGTATCACCATGTTTTTGGTAGAGTATTATTAGACGGAGGATAAAGTGTTTACAAAATCATTGGAATATAATAGGTTGAACCTTCAGGAATGATTTCTAGATCCACACTGTAGAATCTCTGGGGTAATAAAAATGTTCTGAAATTAAATGGTGGTGACATACTGAAAACCACCAAATGTATACTTGAAATGAGTGAAATTCTGTGGTATGTGAGTTATATTTAAATTTTTAAAAACATATCCATTAGATTTAGTAATAAGTATAGAGTAATCCACAGAATAAGTGAAAATGCAAAAGGCACCCAATAAAAACAAGAGTTTCCAAAGGAAGAAATGAGGAGATGAAATGTTGAGGAAGGGTTTTCTTCTTCTTTTAAATAGTAAAAGTCGAGGGAGGGAGGAGCAGGAATTTAAAAAAATAGTAAAAGTGTTGAATGAGTTTGGATACTGATAAGGAGGAGTTTAAAAAGAGACAAAGCATGAAGACAAAAGATAGAATTAATCAGTAATGAAAGGTTCTTGAAAAGGTAGAATTGGTGTTCAGGACACAGGTAAATGGATAAGTCTTTTGTGGTAAGTTAATTTTTCTTTCTACAAAACTTCATGAAATGATGATGCCACTGTCTAATCCTACCTTGACCCAGAATATTACAGATTTCACTGCGAAAAGTTAAGGATGTACATATCTAAGCCTTCTGTTTGTTTTGTTTTGTTTTGTTTGTCTAGAAGATAATTTACTGGGAAGAAGGAGCAAAGGTAGAAAGGGTAAGCAACTTGTTCAAGGTCAGCTGGGAACAGACAGATTTTAATTTTAAAAATTTTTCTATTATTTTTATGGTGTTCAACATGATATTTTGATAGAAATATACATAGTGAGTTAATTATTACAGTCAAGCAAGTCAACATCTTTTTATTTTGTATCAATTATACACACACATAAAGTTGCTACTTAGTATAGACAGGTCATATGTACCCATTACTCACCTTCCCATATGGTAACAACTTACATAACTATGCACATGATCAAAACCAGGAAACTGACACAGGTACAAAAAAATAAACTATGAACTTTATGTGGATTTGTTCAGTTTGTGCATGCACTCACTTTTTGTATCTCTTAGTATCACATATTCATATAACCACCACCAAAATCAAGATGCAGAACTGTTCTGTCATCACGAAGGGACTTACGCTACCGCTTTATAGTCACATGCCTCCCCTTCCATAATCCTTGACAATGAAATCTCAAGTACATAATGCTAAATGAAATAAACCAGTCTGAAAAGTCTACATTTTATAAGATTCCAAAATGTGCCTGGAAAAGGCAAAACAACAGATATAGTAAAAAGGATGCCAGCAGTTTTGGGCTGGGTGAGGGATAAATATGTAGAGCACAGGGATTTTTAGGGTAGTGAAATTATTCAGTGTGATACTACAATGGGGGACACATGACATCATGGACTTGTCAAAACTCACAGAATGTAAACACAGCGTGAACCCTACTGTACTTCACTTAATAACAAGGTGTCAATATTGGTTCATCAGTTGTAACAAATGTATCACGCAAATGCTTGCTTGACTTTAGTTAATAATAGAAAGAAGTGAGAGATGGGTAGGCATATGGGAACTCTACTCTCTGCTCATTTCTTCTGTAAACCTAAGACTGCTTTTATAAATAAGGTCTATTAATTTTTTAAAAAATCAAACCCGGCCGGCGTGGTGACTCAGCCTGTAATCCCAGCACTATGGGAGGCCAAGGCAAGAGGATTACTTGAGCCCAGGGGTTCGAGACCAGCCTGGGCAACTTGGTGAGAGAGACCTCTTCTCTACAATAAATCACAAAAACTGGCCGGGTGTGGTGGCGTGTGTCTGTAGTTCCAGCTACTTGGAAGGCTAAGCCAGAAGGATCACCTGAGCCCAGTAGGTCGGGGCTGCAGTGGCTGTAAGCGTGCCAATGCACTTCAGCCTGGGCGACAAGAGTGAGACTCCAACTCAAAAAACAAAAAAAAAGTTAAACTCATCTATTACTAAAATCCAAAACAGGAAACATAAACCCACTAAGTTTAAGAAGCTGTATGTAGTGACATGCATGTAATCCCTGCTAGTAGGGAGGCTGAGGTGGGAGGTCTACTTGAGTTCAGGAGTCTGAGACCAGCCTGGGCAACATTGCAAGCAAAAAACATCTCAAACAAACAAACAAACAAAAAACAAAAAGAGAGAAAAAGAAACAGAAGAAAAAGATAGAAAAAACTACTAAGTTTACAAATACTGTACTTTCAAACATCCAGATAAAGGCATCTTTCATCCTTTTCAAGATTACCTATCTGATGAAATCAAACATAAATACATAGCTGAACTTATTGTGAACAATTAGGTGGGTCTAAATTTCTCCTTTCAATAGGAGAAACAAATCTTTTGGAAAACAATATGGATTAAAAAAGCGAAAAACATTAACTTACAGCTATCAATATTATTTCATTGTTGTACTGACATAGCAAAATAATTAAGGTTATTTATTAAATCTTTAAAGTGTGTGTTTTTATATAGGATTGTGGGCATTTTAAAATTAATGCTGATGTGAGGATGAAGGCAAGGGGCTCCAGTAGTATTCAAGAAACCTTTTCTAATACTTGGGATTTCTGCAGAATTTTGGTTTATACTGTCATGAGAGCTTGGGGGTTGAATAGATCTGCTCGTGGATTCTCTATTTGGCCTGCAAGGAAATTAACACTACACTCAAAACTAAACCTCTGCGTAGGTCCTCTGCCTTGAAAATGGGCATATTTTGTGCTGAAAAGAGTATAGAGAGTGTATATAAAGTCAGCACTTCTATGGTTTAAAGTGACTAAAAAGATGTCTGTTCTACAATCTCTGTATATGCAAGACTGAACAATTCCCTTATATGGAAGTAGTTGGCAATCAAGAGTCTTATATTGGTTTTGTAGAAATTTTTTTTTTTTTCATTAGAAGATCACTCTTTGGGGTCTTGGAAAGCAAGATTTGACACCAATTATCAGAAACAAGTTTTTCTGCAGTATAATAAACGCTAAGGTTTGTGCTTTTTCCTTTGTTCATTTTTATACATGAATAAAAAAGAGACAAAAACAAGAGGGTTTTTTATTTGCCACAGTCTCCTACCTTGGGTGCCATTCCTTTCATTGTTCACAGATGAGTATTTGTTGTATTCCTCTCACACAGAACACTCAGTCACTACTAATTTTGCTGTTTTAAATGGCATAACATTTCTTGAACTGTGGGACTCATATTTATAATTTTAAAGTAAGATTTTTGTTTACTTATTTTTATGGACGGTTTCTCTAAATTTTTGGCAACAGACTTTGGCTATAATTGGTCACATTTATCTGTCTTCACTTCAAGGATCTCCAAGGTACTGAAATTTCTGTTTAAAGAATTCTAAGAATGTTCAATTATATACAGTTCATGCAACTTGTTTACTTATCCCCCTTTTATGTGTCTAAATGATAATCAGGGTTACTAAAAAGCTCTGTGTGTGTGTGTGTTTGTGTGTGTGTGTGTACACGTGCACACAAACCTGTTTAGGAAGAAGATGTGGAGACAGGGAAAGTGGGCAGTCAGTGCATTTAAACCAACAGGCCCATTTTAAAGGAGAGAAATTTTATCCTGAAGAGTTTGTTTTTACTTATCCACTTTTAAATTAATATATTTTTAAAAGGTTTGATGCCATGTGATTTATCCTAACTTAAACAGAAATTTCCACCTCGGGTTTATTCTTTGTTTTAATGAGTTGGACATTGGATTAATATCTGTATAAATTTGTTGCCACTCCAAATATATTATGAATCAAAAATTTAAACGCTTTCATTTGGTTTCTCAGAAATTGCATACATGTGTGAAAGCCAAATAGTCCATATCTTGACTGAATATTTAGTTGCTATCGCTGTTTTAAATTTAGAGTGGACATTATTTTAAGTAAGATATTTGTAAACAAAAGAGATTTATTGCAATCTATCTTATGACAAGTACTTATGTCTTGTTTCACATACTGCTCTGAACATTTATTTGCATTAATATAATTACCCCAGTTTACAGAAGATGAAATTCAGACCCAGAGAGAGTAGGTAGCAACAAGGTGATTCGGGACATAACTGAACAAATTTCTTTTGATTTCTCTCCACTGCTGCCTTCTTAGTGGAAGTCACGGTGTTCTCCATCCTGGACCATTGTATTAGCCTTATAACTGTATTCCTTACTGTTTTGCTGCTTCCAATCCATTCTGCACCAGAAGCATGTTTATTCTTGGATTATGTCATGCTTCAGTGGCTTCCCATTTCACTTAGATTAAAATTCTTTAAGGTTTGTCTCATTTCTCTTTAACCTCATCTCAATCCACTTTCCTTTTAGCTCACAGCATTCTAGTCACATTGATGTCCTTATTTTTCCAAAAGACTTCATCCATGCCGTTCCCCACCCTGAATTTATGCATCATTGGAGCCTTCTTATCACTGAAGTCTCAACAAAAATACCACCTCTTAAAACTGTCACCCTCTGACCCTTGACCAGACTTTTGCTAGTAATGTCAGAGGATAATAACTTATATTTTCAATAAACGATTTTGCATGTTTGTTTACTTACCATCTATTCCCCATTCCCTTCTCACAGTAAACTGAAATCTCTATTAGGACAGAAACGTTCTATTTTATTCAATGTTCTTATTTAGTTGTTCAGCATTGTAGTCACTGCATAAATTCTTGATGAATAAATAAAGTCTTTGCTTTATCCACTTTAACATGTTCTCATATTAATTAGATATAGTCATACAATTTAACCACTTGGCAGTATATATTTCCTATTTTACTACTTTGGGTATTTTTGTTGTCCTTTAGTAAAAATTGAAATATGTGAAATGATGGCACTTATTTTATTTTCCTTGAATATTATTCCTTGGTCAAAACAGTATCTTCCTCCTTAGTCAACCCAAAATATATTGTCACTTTATGTTTTAGCAAAGCTGTCATAAAATCATAACAGTAATAGAGCTGTTCCTATAACACACGTGGGACCTAGACCTGTTCTACAGCACGCAGTGGCCAATGAGACATCACCAGGGTCAAGGAAATACCACATTTTAAGGCAACACATCCAATGCTTCATGTGCTTTAACAGCCTGATATTTTGGAGTTTTAGGTATTAATACATTCCAAATTTCTGCTGTCTACAGAAATGTCACTATTTATTCCCTTAGAGTCATGAGAAACCTTTTTGGTTTAACTCAATTTTGTTGTTTCTTTTTATTTAGAAACTCAAGGTAATATTTTTGTGAGTTAATATAGCAGTACCAAAAAATTACTCTTGGGTTCAGTCTTTTAGATTGTTAGTAAACTTAATGATGAGAGTAGGAGTATTTGGAATTTTTCTGCAAAATATTTCCATCTATGTTTGTTTCTGTTTCTCACTGTGCCAATTCTATTCTTTCAGTCAGTCACTGTATTTACATCATAGTATGTTTTAAGTAAAATTCTGAAATCCATTTTCCTTTATTCTACTGAAAATACCTAACAGCATTACTGATAAACTCAAGTGAAATATCATTTATGACTTTAACATCTTCTAGAATTATTTTTTCCACCTGTATTTAATTTACCAATTAATACCTTCTAATTGAAATAAGGAAAGAAATATCATTTGTGAAATAAAAAAAGAAAAGGAAAAAAGATAGAAGGAAAAAGATATTAGAGAATATTTTAAAATTTACTATGTGGGTTGTTTTTTGAGACAAGGTTTTGCTGTGTCATTCACACTGTAGACTGGGAGTGCAGTAGGGCGATCATAGCTCACTGCAGCCTCAAACTCTTGGCCTCAAGCAATCCCTCTGTCTCAGCCTGCCCAGCTAAATTTTTTAAATTAAATTTCAGTTTAACTACATAAGTAGGCTGCATGCAGGTGAAGATTGAGCTCCTAACTGGCCCTCACTCTCCCTGGAAATGGACCAGGTACCCTTTGTGTTGTTGCATGATCCCCACCCTCCTCCCTCACTCTCCTAGCAGTGTCCAGTAACTGCTGATCCTTCCCTGTGCTAATGTGATTAATGTTCAGTTCCCACTTATGAGTGAGAACATGCGGTATTCAGTTCTTTGATTCTGCGACGGTTCACTTAGTTATGATAGTCTCCATCCAATTTGCTGTGAAGTCTACGGTTTTGTTCTTCTTTATAACTTCATAATACTCCCGTATACATATGTACCACATTTTCTTTATTTAGTCTACTTTTGATGGGCTGTCGGGTTGATGCCATGTTTTTGCTGTTATGAATAGTGTGACAATAAACATGTATGTACAAGTGTCTTTTTTGTAGAACGATTTATGTTTCTTTGGGTATATTCCCAGGAGACGGAGCGCTGGATTGTATGGAAGGGCAGTTCTTAGAACTCTGAGGAATCACCACACTGCTTTCCATAGAGGATGGACTAGCTTGCACTCCCCCCAACAGTGCTGAAGCATTCCTTTTTCTCCTCACTCACACCAGCATCTGTTGTTCTTTGATTTATTAGTGATGACCATCCTTATCAGAGTTAGGTTTTATCTCATTGTAGTTCTGATTTGCAGTTCTCTGGTGATTAGTGAGGCTGAGCATTTTTTCATGTGGGGCTGGATGCTTGTATGTCTTCTTTAGAGAAGTGTCAGTTCACGTTCTTTGCCCACTTTTTAATGGGCTTTTTTTTCCTTTTCATTTAATTTGAGATCCTTGTATATCCTGGATGTTAGGCCTTTGTCACGTATATAATTTGCAAACACTTTTTCCCATTATGTGGTTCTTCTCTTTACTTTCTTAATGGTTTCTTTTGCTGGGCAGACACTTTTCAGTTAAGTGTTAAGGTCCCACTTGTCTTAGTTTTTATGGCATTTGCTTTTGGGGACTTAGTCAATAATTCATTGCCCTGTGATGTGTATAAGGCTGTTTCCTACATTTTCTTTGAGGATTATTATAGATTGAAATTGTACATTTAGGTCTTTGATCCATTTTTAGTTTATTTTTGTATATGGTGATAGGTAGGGGTCCAGTCTCATTCTTGTGCATGTGGTCACCCAGCTCTTCCAGCACCATTTGCTAAATATGGTCCTCTTTCCCCAGTAGTTGTTATTGGTTGCCTTGTTGAAGATAAGCTGGTTGGGAGACCAGGTTTTTGCTTCCAGAATTTCTGTCCTGTTCCATTTATCAATGTGCCTATTCTTGTGCCAAGGTTGTTTTGGTTACTATAGCCTTGTAGTGAAGGTTAAAGTATGGAAGTGTGATATCTCCTTCTTTGTTCCTTTGCTGATGATTGTTTTGGCTATTTGTGCTCTTTTTATTTCCATATAAATTTATGTATTGGCATTTCCAGTTTGAGAAAAATGATGATTTGATGGTTATTGTATTAAATCTGTAGATTGCCTTCGGTAGAACGGACATCTTGACCCATGGGAAGAATTGCTATTGTGAGCATGGGAACTTTGCTATTGTGAATGGGGTTGTGCTTTTTATATGATTCTCTGCCAGCTTGTTGGTGTTGAGAAATCCAATTGTCTTTTGCATGTTGGTTTTGTACCCCGAGACTTTACCAAAGTCTATTATCAGTGCAAGGAGGTCTTTGACAGACTCTCTAGGGTTTTTAAGGTATAGCATCATTTATCATCCACAAAGAGGAATAGTTTAACCTCCTCTTTTCCTATTTGGATAACTCTGATTTCTTTGTCTTGCCTGATTGCTCTCACTAGGACATCCAGCACTATGTTGAACAGAAGGAGTAAGATTTGAGATCCTCATCTTGTTCCTGTTCTTAGGGGTAATGCTTCCAACTTCTGCCCATTGAGTAATTTTTTAAAATATTTTTTTTGTGGAGATGAAATCGTGTGATGTTGCCCATTCTGATCTTGAACTCCTGGCCTCAAGCAATCCTCCAGCCCCTTGCCTCCCAAAATGCTGGAATTATGGGCCTTGAGCCACAGTGTGCAGGCATTACGTATGTTTTAAATGCCATCACACATTCATTCTCCAGAACTTTGCTAACTTGTAATAGGCTGTTCAGTTAATACTTATTTAACACTTGCGCTGTGTTCTATTACTTATCTCTTTTTTCCACCTATATGTTCAACCTTTTCTTCTTCATTAGTTCTTTCTTCTTGGCACATAAACGTGCACAAGTATCTCCTATCAAATATACAAAAATATAAGCAAACTAAAAAACAGAGAAAGAAAATCTGTTTTTGAAGATTTGCTCTGTTATATCACTTTCTTTTTCCTTTTTTCTAGTCTTAGCTTTGGAAATAATTTTTGCTTCTTTACCTCTCATCCTGTCTAATATCCACTGAAAACTGACTTTTGCCCTTAAGACAACTAAAATTAGAGCCAGGCACATTGGTATATGCCTGTACTCCCAGCTACACAGGAGGCTGATCCAGGAGGATCACTGGGGCCCAGGAGTTCAAAGACAGCCGGGGCAACACAGCAAGAAGCTCCATATGTAAAAACTTTTTTAAAAATAAAAATATATAAAGCATAAATTATTCTCACCAATGTCATAAATCATATGATTGCCAAATCCAATGGAACATATTTGAATTCTTTATAGTTCAGATGTTTTGACATTTTGATAGCCCCTTTCTTTCAAAAACACTGTCCTCCCATTGGTTTAATGATACCTTTTTGCCTTTTTTCCTGACCCTTCTTCTTTTGCAGGCTCTTCTTCCTGAACCTGGTGGAAATTGGACCTCCTTTCTCTCTTTCCTCTTCTTCCTCTCCTCCTCTCCTTCTCCTGTTTCTTCTTCCTCTCTTCCTCTCACACCATACTTCTTGGGTGATTATAATCACATGATTCATTTCAATCATCATCTATATTTTGTTGTCTCTCAGATCTATAGCTCCAGCCCGTGTCTCAGCTCTTTTACATCTCTGCAGATGTATAAATATAGCTGACTACTGAATAGTTGAATGCCCCATAGACACTTCAGACTGATGATATCTCAAACTGCCTTTTCAATCTTCCTCTAGGTATTTCTCCTTTTCTTTCCATCTCTGTGAATGGAATGGTCATGCACCAAGAATGTTTAGAAGAATCTTGAATTCAAACCCTTTCCTCTATCCTCTACAGTTGCCCTGTAGATATGTATGCTGAGGGTTAAAGGCAGAGCTAGGAGAAAAATGTGTTTCTCTAGTGATGAAATGTATCATCAGTATTCTACTGATACTGGAAAGAGAACCATAAAAAGGCTCCTGATAATAAGTAGGTAAAACATAAAGAATACATCTTTGTAACATTGAACAATGTTTAAGAAGTAGAAGGGTCACTGGAAATTCTAAAAGTCTCAAACCTTGATCTTACATATTAAGAAAGGAAAGAGAGGAAAGAGAAATAGCTAACATAAAAGTGAGTTAATGAAGAGCATGAACTAAAATCTAAATTCATTCCTATAATTTTTGTATCTCCTTGGTAATAGACATAACTAACTTCTCCCTGTTTCCTATCTAAGTTATGGCAAACATTCTTTTTTATGGTAGGAGATAAATCAGGGCATTAAAAATACAGAAAGTAGACTCTAAACCAAATATATCTGTAATGAAAATATCTGCTATTGGAATTTACATTTAATTGACAGTCATCTTAAAAATTGAGTCATTTCTAAATTGCTTTCCAAAGAATTTACACCATTTACCCTCCCACAACCATATATATGATGTCTGTTTTCTATATGCTCACTTATCCTGAATATTATCTAATTTTTAAAAGCTTGTCTCAATCTGATAAGAGGAAATATTGAACATTTTTCATATTGCTTGAAATTTATTTTTTATGAATTATGTTTATATATCCTTTAACCATTTTCTATTTTATTTGCATTTTTGTTCTTGGATTTTCTTTTGTTTCTTAGATTAGGTTTTCTTCTGAAATGTATTCTTCAGAACTGTATTTTCCTGATACATACATTTTTCTGTATTATTTTTACAAAGTTACTTAATTTCATTTGAAATATGCAAATCACTATATATCCCGTAAGCTATATGCTTAAAAAGTTGTGTGAGTAAAAGCTCCTTGCCACTCTCCACACCCTATCTGAATCCAGTTTGACTTATCCTCTGAGCTTTTGTTCCAGGACTAAAATTTGCTTTAATAGACCCAATCAGCCCAGGTGCTTAGTTTCCCCTATTCACCTATTCTCCCCACCATGTTTTCTTATTCCTTTTCAGGAAGTAAGAACAAATCAGGTAAAATAATTGGGTCATATTACAATATTAGTCTAGAGTTGGCAAGTAGGAACTCCACATTTGCACATTTGTGTGACTCCTCTCTCTTCAGAGGACTGGGTATCTGCTATGGTTTGAATGTTTCTCAGCAAAGTTGATGTGTTGGAAACTTAATCTCCAATGCAACAGTGTTGAGAAGTAGGATCTTTGAGAGGTGATTAAGATTAATGCCATTATTACAGGAGGTTCCTTTAAGGAAGTTTGGCTTTCTCTTGCTCCCCTTTTCATGTACTCTCTCACCATTGATGTCTTCCACAACGTTAGGAATCAGCAAGAAAGCCTTGATAAGATGTCAACACCTTGATATTGAACTTTGCAACCTTCAAAACTGTGAGGAATAATTTTTTCTTTGTAAATCACCCGGTCTGTGGTATTCTGTTATAGCAACACAAAATGAACTAAGACAGTATGATTTAATTTTTCTTTTGTTTTGCATTTTACTAAGTACCAACTTGTTAGAAAAGGTAATTACATTTTGTAAATTATCATTGTGTTTCCCTTCCCTTTTCTACTTTTCTCTCACTAAGAAACAAAAAAAGGTGAGTATTGACCATTTATCTTTTCCTGTTAAAGTATTATGAAGGCGTTCTAATTTTGTATTTGTTTGTTTGTTTTTAATACCACTATTCCCACAATAAGGCTGTCACATTTCTCAGTTAAGTATTTCTCCAACTGGGGGTTAAAGTTCTTTTGGGAAATGTCCAATCTTTTTTTTTTTTTTTTAAACTATATCTAATAAGAAAGAACGTTGCAAATTAAGAGTTATATTAGTTATCTCTCTCTCTAGCTCCCACTTTTGTAAAGTTATGGAAGTTGAGTCCCTTTCTTTTGCTAAATATTGTACCAGCTATTCTTTTTTGGGGGGGATTGGGTGAGAAAAATTCTGTCACAGTCAGATTTATTTTATTTTAAAAATAATAAAATACATAATAAATATGTGTATTCTCATTTTAAAATTTTTATTTTGGAAAATCTCAAATGTATACAAAAAAGAATGAATGAATAATAAGTCCCTATGTGTCCATCTCTTCAATAATTAACAAGACACGGCCAACAGACCACACCTTACTTCCAATTATTTTGAAGCAAACACAAAATGCCATACAATTTCATTTATAAAAACGTCGGTATTTCAGATATACTTTTTAAAGTTGTTTCTTGGTCCTAAAAAGAGGTTCCTAGAGAAATTCTCTTTGTTAACTTTTTTTTTTTAAGCCAGAGTCTCACTCTGTCACTCAGGTGACAGATAATGCAGTGACACCATAACAGCTCACCACAGCCTCGACCTCCTGGGCTCAGGCAATTCTTCTACCTCAGCCTCCCAAGTAGCTGGGATTACAGATGCACACTTGGCTAATTATTTTGATTTTTTTTTGTAAAGACAAGATCTCGATATGTTGCCCAGGCTGGTCCCGAACTGCTGGGCTCAAACAATCCTCCTGTCTCAGCCTCCCAAAGTGCTGGGATTACAGACATGAGCCTCCATACCTGACCAACTTTCTTTAAAGTAGATTATCATTCTAATTTGCTTGTAGCCTATTTTATTTTTATCTAATCAGAAAAACCACAAGGAAATAGAGAATATTTGATAAGTTTCACACTGCTTGCCTCATTTATGCCTTGGTCTGTTGAATTTCAGTCATTAAGATATATATGCAAATCAAGTCCATTCAATAATTATTTATTTAGGTTTTGCTGTGGATCTGATAGTTTTGTACACTTCTAGTCTGCTAGGAGACGTAGCAGTGAGCCAAAAAGTACTTTCAAAAAGCTTACAGTCTAGTTTTTAACATGGAAGGCTTGCTCTACATTTCAAAATATCTGCTTATCAAAAAAATCTGTGACTCACAGTGCAGTTTTTAGTTTGTTTGTTTTTGGTCTTTGTTTATTATTTGCTTTTCATTTGAATATTTTTCTCATTAAAACATTGGTCTAAGCATCATGTCAAGAAGTATGATGAAACAAAACAAGACAAAACAAGTTCTTTATTGTATTGCCTCACTAATAAACTTATAAAGTTGCTGTCACTTTATAACAGCCTGAGAAAAACCATTTAAATAAAAACCTTACTTGCTGTTCTAATGACATCACATCTTGCAGTTCTGTTATGAGGAAACTAAGAATGGAAGGAGGAGAGGCCTAGCTATAGCTATTGCTTACCTGCTGTGTGATGGGCCTCAGATGCCCTATACACAATTGCAGGCTGAAATCATTGCTTATTCTTTTAATGTAAGTTTGACTGGAATATGACTAATTATATAATAGAGTTATACAAAAAAATATAAAACAAGGCTATTCTAGATCTGCTATTTAAGTTAAGCAGTATGATATAAAAATAAGGTATGGCTTATGCACAAATAAACACACTGTTTCATTACCATATGATGGCATATAAAGTTATTTTGGACTGAATTGTCAACAAATAGTCTAAAGGAAAGTTTATGGTATGAGTTAATAGTTTAAAATAGCAATTTTCATTGACGAGAAAAGGAAACAATATGCTGTCAGAGAGAAGCATTCATTGAACTTTCTATTGAGGAAGTATGGAAGTACGTTATCATTAATGCTTTCCCAGAATTTCTTTCATTAAGGATTTCAAAATTTCAAATTCTGTACTATTGAATTTGTATCATCAACATTTCATAATTTCTTCATCAAATATATGTTGAGTATATGCTGTGTTTCAGACATTATGTTGGAATTTGGAGATGCAGTGCTGATGAAATGAAGAATGGCTCATGGCTCTTTGTCTAGTTGAGGCAGAAATACATATATACATGCATACAAATGTAAATATAAATATACACACTCACATACATGCACATACTAAATAATTACACAAATATATGAATATTTACTTCCAGTTAATGGTACTAAATTGTGGTAAGGTTTGTGTTGGCAAGGAATACCCAGTTCATCGAAAATTTATATTTCAATTATTTTTTCCAAATTAATTCTGTTTATGCCTAAGGTTTTCAAGTTTTTTTTCTCTCAAAGTTCCAGTTACACATTGAATCATTGCTGATCTGTATCCATGAAAGTTACTGGGACTTCCTATTTTGTACAAGCACTTATGTGCTAATATTTCCCATTAGTAAAGTAGATTGAAAGATGCCTCAGTTGCCTAGAATTTATACCAGCAAGGGAACACAGTGATTAGTGAGTTGAGTTAGGTCATTGGGTTAATCATGTGCTCCCATAGTATTTCTAATATCCTTTATATAAGAAAAAAAGGTTTAGTTAGAACATTTTTAACAAGTTAAAATTAACCAGGAACTATAAAGAAAAGTAATTTCAGCAGGATTATTTATGCCCTCAAAGTTCTTTATAAAAACAAACAAACCAAAAAAGGTGTATATGTGGCCTATTCTTATTTTTTTTAAAGATGATTCTTCCCATCCTTCATTCTTTGATCCCCACATGAACAGAGTCACATAAGTGGCAATGAGGTCACGGGTGTTATTAATAAATGTCTTGGCACTCATTAACTATGGCAATTAGCACCATTTAGATTGATATATTTCCAAGATGAAGGAACGATATGGACCAAACAAATATTATGATGGCATTTGTGAAAGTGAAATGACATTGAACAACAAGAAACAAAAAATAAGCAGAGTTTACCTTAAAAGATTTGGAATATCTTAAACTGATTACATAAGACTGTTCCAACATCACTACAACACTGTGAAGACTTATTAGTACTTCAGTAGCATTAAAGTAAAATGAAAAGACACCAGGACAGTTGGCTTCAATAGTTTTCTGGCTTGAACCCTGATACATAATGTTCTTGTAATAGTTTATGGGTGACTGCAGTAAATTGGTAGTGAATGTTTTCCATTTTTTGGCTCTTCATATCAGATCTGGTCTAAGAGAACATTTTGTTCTGAGAATATTATGAAGGCAATTGATCTAGTTTAAAAGTTGCTTGACAATTCAAATATAGTGTTAACTTTTCTCTCCTCCAAATTGTGTGATTTTTGTCCTTTGTAGTTGGGGTCAAATTATGGTCAGTTCAGACTTCAGCAATGTGCTCAGTTATACTTCACCTAGTCTGACTAAACATTTTGTAAGTACTGACACAAGAAAAGAAAAATCTAATTTATTCCAATGCTTTTGTTACCAATTCTATCTTGATAGCAATTTAAATCTGCCCTTCTTGACAGAGAAAAACTATTTTAAATGGATTAATTTTGAATCTAAATAATTTGCTGACAAATCATTTACCATATTTAGGGAGTATCATAGTATTTTAAACAAAGAAGTTGATAACTACCTGGGATTTACTGAACTAAACTTTTTAATATAGGGTTCCCTGAGGCATTTAGTACATGCCCTATCTGTGATTTAGTTCTTATATCTGTTTTAGTTCTCCTAGCAGTTTTTCTGTAGATACAATATAAATGAGAAGTTACAGACTTATTAGAAATTGACATAGTCTCAATGTTAACATTAGACCCATGAAAAATTAGAGGGTATCTGAGTACCTTACTCCTTCCTTTAGTCTTTGGTGTACCTATGAACATTTGTTTCATATAAGTATATTAGCAGAAAATTAACGAACTAAGGGCAGAAAGAAAATTGGGGGGAATGTGAAATAAAGTCTGGATATACACTGAATGCAGGTGGAAGATATTTGATGAACATTTATGACAACAAAGCTCAGTTTCTGCCTATGAAAGTACAGACTTCCAAAGCGACAGTAAGAGTCAATGTGATTACGTAAAACTGCAAAGAAAATCTTGGTTGTACAGAGGGTTCTGAAAAGATGGCATCCTGAAGCAGTAAAAAGAAAAACTGAGCAAATTAGAAAAAAAGATGCAGAAAGGGGTTAGAAAGAATTAGAGAAGAAATAAAAATAGGAACAACAAAAATTCAGTAGATGTCAATGCAGAACAGCCTAGCTGACAGAAAAGAATTTTCAAATTGTGTGTGCAAGAAACAGAGAGTATGATTGGAAATGAAGTATTAGCACTTTCCTGTAAGAGTTGAATGGCAAGACATTCCTGGGCAGCATAACTCTGCACTAGGATTAGTTGCACTTTCTCAAATATATTTTGAAACAAAAAGCTAAAAGCCAAATGTCTTCAGCCACCAAAAATACCAAGGTTTATGTAATACATTGCCTTTAGTGTTTTATTGTTTATACAAAAAGACAAACTATATTTAAAAACTGATATGTGTGTGAGCACGTTTATGCTATACCTACAAATCACCAAAAATAATGCCAATAACAGTCAATAAACAGAATCAATTTAGCCCCAGTGTTTTAAAAAAACACTTCAAAATATTCCCTTAAATACCATGAAAGTAGTTTCAGTGACAAAGCTTACAGATTTTTGCAAATGACAATGAATTCGGAAGCTCATAATGGGAAACATTGTAGTCAGATCTAGACAGATTTAGATTAATTAATGACCCAACTAGTTAAGGCAGCTATAGTTTTTAACTTTGAACAAAGAAAACTTAAAAGTTCAATGAAGAAATATTTTCTTTTTTGGTTCCCTTTTAAAACATTTAATTATCTTTTTGGGGGAAGATAAAAGTTAAATCTAGAGAGTTTATTGTACTATACTCATTATATTCTCGATCCTGCTTCATATCTGAATTCAATTCAGATGTTTAATCATCTCTACTTTAAATAAATATATATTGTACATATAATAATACACTCTATACACGCATGTATACTCGCACACATATATATGTATATATATTCTCTCCCACTTACACTTACATTGTAAGTCTTTTAAACATTTATTGAAATAATTTTTGGCTGGATTGATTTTACATGAAATAACTTTATTGAAAATTAAAGACTTCTCTTCTATTAAATTGAACTTTCATTTAATACCAGTATGAGGCAGCACATTATTGCTATGGCATAACTTTGTATAATTGGATGTCCTATTAGCTGGATCTCTTAGTTAATTTAAATGTTTAAAGGCTATTAAATGGAGTAAAGGGAAGGATGCAGTCATGGACTACAGGTTTTTCACCCCTTAGTTATCTCTTTCATTTTTGCTTTACTTTAATAGATAATTTTCATTTTGTAACAAAAGCCAACTTTAAATTTTTGAATTTGAGTCTTTCTTCATATTTTTGAAATGTTATTTTGAGTTAGAGTTTTTGTTTTGTATTTTGAGTTGGGGTCTCACTCTGCTGCCCTGGCTGGAGTGCAGTGGCACAATCATGGCTCACCGCAGCCTCGGCCTCCTGAGTAGTTGAGACTACAGGCGTGCATCACCATACCAAGCTATTTTTTAAAAATTGTTTTGTAGAGATGAGGTCTTACTATACTGCTTAGGCTGGGCTCAAGCAATCCTTTTGCCTCAGCCTACCAAAGTTCTGGGATTATAGGTGTGAGCCACCATGCCAAGACCAATTTAGAGTATTTAAAAAGTAAAACACTTAATGCTCTTTTCCTGAATAGTGGTTTGCATGAGTACAACTAACTTTTAACTTTGGATATAATTATCCTGATTTTTCATTGAAATCAGGCCTAAACTTAAGTTCAGCAACAATAACAAAAGCAACATTATATACTGAAAAAGCATTGTCATTTGTAACAAGCTTACCATAAAGATAAGGATAGAATGTATATTTCCCAATATTATATATATGTATATATGTGTATATCATATATGTGCACACAAAAAAACTAAGAAAATTTGTAAAAAACACTGTACATATGCAACATAAAAATATTGTTAAGTATTTCTATGTGATAAAGCTGTTCTTTTCAATGGTGCCCTACATTGTGCAAATTTTATTTAAAAACTTTTGTATAATGAATGTAAACTTGAGTCACTGTCCAAACATAAATCCTTTCTAAAATGAACATATTTGCATGTGTTATGCTATACAGACTGAGGTCTGTAAAAAGGATAACTCCATTATCCTTTCTTTTCTGCGACCAAGAAATTCTGCTTTTGCAATTCAAACAATCTACTCTTTTTACACTCAAAAAAGTCACCATTACTTAAAACATGTATTTTAACAATGGAAATGTTTGTAAATTTGTCAAACTAAATATTATGTTAAGTTATTTTATACATTCACACAGAAAATGCTCTTTTCCTTATTAAAATAACTTGAGTGGACATTTTAAAAGAAACTGGACTTTTAGATAAAATATTCAATTTACATACTAATATAATGAGTTTAGGAAACATTGTATTTTGAAAAATTTTCATGAATAATATCAGTATTTTGACCTTTAATACATTTTATTCCAAATTTTGAATAAAAAGTTAAGAGACACTTGTTCCAAAGATTTGAATCTGTCCACATAATAATTCAGGTGATTTCCATTTGTTAACAGCCAAATCTAAGATAATTTAGAATTTGCAAAGAAATAAATTAAGAAAAAATGGATTGCTACATAAAAGAATTATGACTTGTAAAATATGTTAAAAGTATAATTTCTTTACAATATTGGATTGACATTTGTTTAATAGATAAAAGGAATCAACTCTATATTCTAAAACATAGTTTTTAAACAAATGGAATTGTCTATTATGTAATGGAACTTTTATACATCCAAATGAATATTATTCTTTGCAAAGTAGTACCCTGGGAGGTATTTCTTCATTTTAGCAGTGCAACCATTGCTCAAAATATTGCACTGTGTTGGGACTACCTTCACTGCCAACAACATATCCTTTTGAAAATTCTCATTGACAACTATTCTTTGATTTGACTTTTAGAAAGAGTCAAAAGTAATTTAGAGCCATGTTTACTACATAGAGTCAAGTTTATTGCCATAACAAAACCTGGCTGGTATAATTATCTAAATCCTTTACCTTCATTTCCTCACCTCCAACTCTAAAATGACCCAATTTATTGTTCTTTGCCTCCTCTAGTGAATTCAAACTACTCTTTCTAAGACCGTGACCTATCTGTTTTGGGTAATCAAGATGGGAAATTAAAAAGATATATTATGGAAATAATAAAACCATGCATTTTGAGTGACTTTGCGTAGTTTCCAAAGGCAGTTTCAAAAGAGGTAAGTAACTTATAATTCTTTGAGAATAGTAGAGTTATTGGAATAAAGGTATTTGATCTTTAATTTTTGGATATCTGATATGTATCTTCAATTCAGTGCTGTAATTATTTAATAAGCACTTATATCATGGAAAATGAAGTGCTGGATGCTGAGGCAATACATGAAAATGAAGAAACAATGAGTCCAGCCTTGACTCACGGACAAATGCTGAGGGAGAAGGATAACCTTAATGACTCAACTGGAAGACAGATTTAAATGTCCCCTTGGAGTTGCAAAGCACTTCAAAAATACAGAAGAGGGAAGGACTCATTTTAGCTGGGGCCAGAGTGAAACTGAGCTTAGAAAGAGATTGAAACCTTAACAGGGGGGGAATAGGAGAAAGGACAGTATAGGAAGAGGAAGTCAATTGTTCAGTGTTGAGTGGGGTTTATGTATATTAAAAAATAACATGTTGATTTGTACCCCCAAAGCTATTGAAATTAAAAAAATATATAATCCAATAAAACATAGGTGAAACACTTGGAAAAAATGGACATTTTACTTCCTATTCATATCCTGCACAATAAAAACTGTGCTGTTTCAACTTCACCAGCACCATAGGATATGCTAGATTTAATTCAGTTGAATCCCATGAACACTCTTTTTGTTTTTATGTCTTTCTATGCATGTGTCCCTCCTCAATGCTCACGGTTGTGTCATTCTCCTGTTCTGCATCACCTTCCTTTCCTTTCTGTTTCTCTCCTTCCCCTATTTCTACCATCCCCTTCTCATAGTTACATTTCCATCTTGATTATTGAGATATACTGTACTTCTTAGACAAATGTGAACTTAAGTAAGTTCTTTCACTATGCAGTCTTCAAAAACTCCTTACTCTTTGTACTTCTTTCCTTTCTTATTTTCATTTCCTTTTACTTAGTTTCTTTGTAGTCCCTTCATATTTTATATGCTCATTTCTCCCTTTTCTTTTTCTCCTTTTTGATTCTTACATTACATTACTAGCAGACTCAGAAGGAAAAAAGTAATGCTAAAATAAAGCAAATGTTCTTTGCAACTAGAACATTATTAACCATACTCCCAAGCATAACTAGTTAAGTCAGACAAGTTAAATTAGGGTTTTAATGATTCCCATTTACAACTCTTTATCTCTATTCTGAATCAAATATTAAGTTATTAGTACTTTGGAGTTGAATATATTTTACTGCATATCTATTTAAAGAAAAGTGATCATTTATATTTGATGTATATACCCTATTTCATAACTATGCTACACAAACTAATTTATAGTAATATGGAAAGTTTTTGTAGTTCACTTCTTGCAAGACTAAATCAGAGGGCTACCGTTAGGAGAAGGGAAGACCAGTCAAGGCAAAAAGTACAACGGATCGTGTTTGCTTTTAGACCCTCCTTTTTTCTTCCCTGTAATAAACCTGAACTCCTAAATTCCATGTTTTCCTTTATTTATTCAATAAATATTTACTGAACCCTAACTACTTGCTAGGAACTATGGTAAGTGCTATTGATAAAAAGGTGAATTAGGCCTTCTTTGACATAGAAAAGCTAAAACCTAGATGGAGAGGGAGGAACATAACTGCAACATAATTTTATAAGGTCCATAATGGGAGTAAGAACAGATTGCTATCTTTGTTAAGCATATGCTACTTAGAAGCCTCAACTCTATTCCTTGGGTCTTCCCTGTACTTGCAGTCTCCATCCTTATCATTAAAACTTCCCTGTCAGTGGATCCCATTTTCCCTTAAGGCATACCTCCTGGATAGGTGTCTTGGGAAAATAATCTTCCAAATTAACTCACACTCGATATTAAAAGTGTAAAGCATGTACATCACATCTCTCTTGCATTTTAACAAGACACTCTGTTTGAAAGAACTGGTTGCTAGTGATGGGAATTTCCAGAACTGTATAGTAAGATGTTAGAAAAGAAATTTTAGGAAGACCTTCCTCAGACACCTCAATCACAACAGGGAGGGTTAACTATTCCACATGAAATTTCCCTTTATATGCTTTGACACTGTTATTATTATTCTTTACAACAACATAGCATTCTACATACTTATTCACTAAAGAAATACAATTGAATTTAATTGTTACTGTTAGTAGTAGTAATTACCTTTAGTAGCTACTGTTATGAATTAGAGACTATATTAACTTAAAACTATAAAAGTGTGTTTTATTCTTTGATACTATTTAAAGTTTTACTTCAGATACATGAAATAGCAAGGAATTGTTCTCTAGGTGGAAAAGCAGGATTCTCACAATAATAAGAATTAAATATAATCAGAAACATTTACCTGTATCAAGAAAAATGACTAATGGATCACAAAATAAAAACTGTACCAATTGAGGAAAATGATTGTTTAATATTTAGGAAAAAAATAATATCTGTGGACCTGGGTTTCCTTCCCTGTAAAATGAAGACTAAAAAGAAGAATAAACTCTACTTTCTTGCTTCCAGGCTTAACACATATGTTAATAGTTTGCATTAAAATTTCTCAATTTTCCTAATACATGAAACTTTATAGGTTCTACAATATAAAAATTAAAGTCTGCATAAATAAAAACTAAACGTACTAAAATGATGCCTTAACACAAAGTGCCTTAACACAAAGTACAAAAAGTTTTCAGAAACAGATGGTTTTAAAGGTAAATTCTATTAAATTTCCTTTATATAAATTACTAGACTAAATGTATTTTCAGTATACAACATCATGCTTTAAGATATATAGTCACTGTGAAATGACTGAATCTAGCTATTGATATATGCATTACCTCACATAGTTATCATTTTGTAAAGATCTACCATCTTATATTTTGAGAATACAATATATTATTATCTATAATCACCATGTTGTGAAATAGATTTCCTTTTTTTTTTTTTTTTTTTTTGAGAAAGCAAGATTTATTGAGAAGACAGAAAAGCTCCCACAGTAGGAGAGGACCCCAGGGGGTTGCCCAATAGATTTCTTAAACAAATTCCTCCTATCTAACTGAAATTTTGTTGTCTTTGACTAGCATTTCCTAAAACTCCAATTTTAATAGAAAATTAAATTCCATGAAATTTTCAAGGATCAAATAAACTCATATGATAGTTTTAAAAACTGTTTCCAAATTCATTCTGAGGGAAGCATAAGCCTAAAAATATGACTTCACAGTATAGTATATATGGCTACTCATCACTGTAATGTGGATTCTCTGAATTGAGATGAAAGTGTAAAACTGATTTTTAGAACTCATTACAAATACAATTCTAAAATACCTCATTTGTATTTTTATATTGATTATATATTGAAATGCTAATATTTTGGTTATATTGGTTTAAATAAAATGTATTGTTAAAATTAAATTCACCTGCTTTTTACTTCTCCAAAATGTAGTTACAGGAACATTTTAAGTTAAATATGGTGCTCACATTATATTCCTATTGGACAGTTTTTTTGTTTTGTTTTGTTTTTTTAAGACAGGTTCTTGCTCTCTTGCCCAGACTAGAATGCACTGGCCTGATCATGGCTTGTTGCAGCCTCAATTTTCTGGGCTCAAGTGATCCTCCTGTCTCAGCCTTCTGAGTAGCTAGAACTAGAAGCATGCACCATCATACCCAGCTAATTTTTATTTTTTGTAGAGACAGGGTCTTGCCATGTGAAATGACTAAGCTTGTCTCAAACTCCTAGACTTAAGTAATCATCCCACCTCAGCTCCCTAAATCGCTGGGATTACAGGCATAAGACACTGTACTCAGTCTTGGACAGTATTAATATAGACCATCTTACTTATAAATAAGGATATGAAACTCCTAAGTAAAATAATAACAAGCTAAATATATATTAACCATAATTTGTAATGATCATGAAAGTTTCAAATGGTTTGCCATTAGGATATCTATTAATATAATTTATCAAATAATACATTTATATAATAGGCATAAACATGATAAGGGAGAAAAATAATCACTTAGATATGTACTGAAAAAAATATCTGATAAAAAGCAACTACAATTCTTACTTCAAAGACTCTTAATAAACTATGCCTAGAGTAAACCCATTAAACATAATAAAGAATATCTACCTACAAAATGTTTGGTACAGCCGGGCTCGGTGGCTCAGCCTGTAATCCCGTGCCTTTGGGAGGCTGAGGTAAGTGGATTGCCTGAGCCTGTGGGTTCGAGACTCGCCTGGGCAGCAAGACCTCATCTCTACAATAAATCAAAAAATCAGCCGGACATGGTAGCGCATGCCTGTAATTCCAGCTACTTGGAAGGCTGAGGCGGAAGGATTGCCGGAGCCCAGCAGGTCAAGGCTGCGGTGGCCGGGAGCGGCCACTGCACTCCAGTCTGGGCGACAGAGTGAGACTCTAACTCAAAAAAAAAAAAAAAAAAAATGTTTGGTACTATACTTAATGGTGAAAATATTAATGGTATTCCCACTGAAGCTAAGAGAAAAAACAAATTCTTGCTAGCACCTATTATTTCATTTAGAAGCTTCAGCAATACCACACAAGAAAAACCAAAAACAGTAAGTAGGAAAGAAAAAATGGACAGGCATAATTATTCAAGGAAATGCAATTAACATGAGAAATCTAAGATAGTAAACTAAGAAACTATCAGAACTTACAAGAGAATTTAGTAAGTTGATGCTTGTTTATTACACACACACACTCATACACAAAAACAAATCAAAAGTTTTTCCACTATACCAAGAATAGCCATTTAAAAATATAATACAAAAGTACAGTCTATTATTACCAATGATAACAGATAAAAACTACATAAAAATGGACACAAAAATGTTGGATGTACATCTTCAAAATGGAAAACCTATATGTCAACCCTCCCTAAAACAATTTATAAATTTGATGTTACTGCTATTGGAAGTCCAATGAACTTGAAGGAGGAGCAGGGGATAGAAAGCTTGATTAAATAATTATAAAGTTCTTATAAAAGACTGGATAATATAATAAAAGGAAACTTTCAAAAGCTGTATTGCAAAAGCCACAATAACAAGTAAGTAATACAGAAACTGATAGAAGTAAAGAAAAAAAATAGCATGGTTGGAAATCAAATAAAAAGGCTAGAAACAAGCCTATTTGTAAATTAAGTATTTAGCATATGATAAATAATGCATTTCAAATCAGTGGGAAAAACATAGATTTTTCAATTGATGGTGCTGGGACAACTGGTTAAATATTTAGAACAGAGTAAATTTAGAGCCTATCTCACACTGTATATCAAAATAAAATTCCAGATGGTTTGAAGAGTTTTATGTAAACAATAAAACCATAAAAGAACCAGAAGCAAATACAGGAGAATTTTTAATCTTATCTTGAGTTGGAGAAGGTCTTTTTAAGCATAAAAGCAAAGCAGAAGCCATAAAAATGTTTTTTTTAAAATAATATATTTGAACACATAATAAAAGAGAGGTCTGAATAGGAAAAACAAACAAAACCAAAAGGGAAACAATAAATTAAAAAAAAAAAAAAACTATTTGTAGCATATGACCGTACTACTTAGCAAATAAAAACAATGGAAAATAATTAAGGACCTGGGAAATATAATCAGCATATACTGCTTAAATGGAGAACGTATTCAAAAATAGTATGTACACACACACACACACACACACACACACACACACACACACACACAAATCCCAACCTTGTAAAATACATGTATGTTTGTGTATAATGACTTCCCCCACACACAATGTTTATAATGTCCATGCTCTTACATAAGTTGCCCCCTTTGACTAAAGGCATCTATCCTCCTTCATTATTTGTTCACCTCCTATTCATCTTTCAGGGATCCTTTCAGACATTCCTTTAGACAAGAAGTTTTCCTTGAAATACCAGGGTAGAATATGTGTTCTTCTTTTGTTTGCCCATAGTACACTCTTGTACACCATCAAATTAATATTATATAATATTATCTGTTTTCATGTATTACTCCACCCCTATGATTAAAGCTCCTCAAGAGAAAGGCTAATATTTTAGTTCTTTCTGTATCCCAGTTCCTAGTACCATATCTGTCAAATAGTATACATTCAAAAACATTAGTTTGAATTATTGCTGAAATCTCGAATTAATATTATTCCAAAGTGAAGCTCATGTCAATAAGGAGCCAAACAACATGAGAATGATCAAATGGTATAAGAATTTGAAATTTTAAAAAAAAGCATAGCAACTTAGTGAGAGTCCATTCTGTCCTCCTTCTTTCCAAGACATAACAGAAGCTTCCTTTCAGGATATAGCTCAATGAGTCTCCTTAGGGAAACCAAGGTATGTACTGATCTTTCCAAAAATCTAAAGACATATACTACTTACAGATTATGTCCTACAATTTATCATTTAACATTTATTGTTTTTTAATTATTTCTCATTTATGAATCTTTTCTCTTACTAGATGTTGAGCTCTGTTATTTGAAGAAGCCATGCCTTACCTACGTAGTTATCCTATAAAATGTTTAGCTAAATAGCCTTGTTCTTTAATAAATAGTCACTATATACAAATATTACATATAGCTTTAAATAATTTTGCTTTTATTTACATACTTCTCTTCATAATTCTCTAAGAAAAGCAGAATTTACTCCAATTTCCTCATTCCCTCATCACCATCCAGAATGGTGGACATGTACAGTGTATTATGGAAATATTCAAACTTGCTGAGTAAACCTGATATCTAATTAGAAGAGCAGCTTCAGCTGTGCTTCTCTTAGCTGTGCTATTCCACAAAAGTTTCCTAATTTTCATGAATTATCAGAGGTTATGTTGCCCCACTTTTCTAGTAAGAATACAGAAGAATATTTAAGTGAGCTCATCCCTCTACAAAAGAAATAATTTTCATTAATCATTAACCAATAATAAGTTATTTTAAGCTAAATCCTGAGAGGAGCCACTAGTAAGGATTTTTGTTGTTGTTGTTTCTAATCAAAACATTTTTTATATATAGCATAGTAAATACTATGTCCCAAAACATAGAATCCTATTTACTGTCAATGTTAATTTACTACCACATTACTTAATATATTTCTAAGTTTGCCAATAAATTATTTGACCTCCTATAAACTGAAGATTAAAATCATGAGATTTAAATTATTTAACGCCAAAAAGGAAAGTCATCTTTTTCTCCTTCTTATGTCTTTGTTTCACAAAACTATTATCAGAGAATCCTTGCAAACAACTAAAAACAAAAAATTATATGGTGTAGGTAATTGAAAAAATGCTTTTGCTGCACACAGAAATTGACACTAAGTGCTGTATTAGGAGAAAATCAGTGATTTTCAATTGACATTGCACAGGAAATCGTTTAGTGTCAATTGATATTAAATGGGCAAAATTGTACTGAATTAGTGCAAAACGATTTGGTGGAAAAAAAATGTGCTTCCATTAGGTGACTTGATATTAAGTGGACTCAAATGTAATAAGTTTTAGAGGTCACTAGTCAACAAAAATCAGGGCATGCTATCCAACCCTGAGTACATCAGACTGCTTGCTCTTAATACCCTTATCAAAAAATAAGTTAGTGTCATATTATCATGACAAAATTATCTTCCTCTGAGTTTTCAAGGGAAGTGGGAAAATTCAAATTGTTTAAATGAGTTAAATTAACCAGTGGTAAGAACCACGACTTCTTAGGTCTATTTGAAGGTTCTAATCTTTTAAAAATGTATATTATCTAAAATTTTTGGTATGAAGTAAAAGGTAAAATAATAGCATATGCTTTATGCAATTTGGTCCAGATTGAGCTCTCTCTGTGAAATGTCTTTGACAGTAAGCACACAACAAATTATGTTGGTTTAATGAATTATATCATATTACAAAAAATCACTTTATTGATTCTTTAAGAAACCTGTGTTCTTAAACCTGGAAAATAGGGAAAAAAAGTGTGTAGTTGCAGGATACACGTGGAAGAAAAAGAAACAGGAGAAGATATGTTATACAGTCACTACAAAAAGAACAAATGGAATAAAATATTATAGATATTTTCTGGAAACAGAAATAGGGATTTCTGAGATATAGAATACTGTAAAAGTCACTTGTTATTTAGTAATACAAGAAACAACAATGGTACAACAGACATACACAGAACATTCTACACAACAACAGAATACACATTTTTCTCAAATGTACATAAAACATTTCCAGAATAGACATGTTAGGCCACAAATTACAGCACCATATGTTTAAAAAGACAGATATCAACAAAGCATATTTTCTAGTCACAAAAATATGAAGTTAGAAATTAGTAACAAAAGGAAAATAGTTAAGCAATATACTCTTAAACTACCAAAGGATCAAAAAAGGAAATCACAAGGAAAATTTTAAAACATCTAGAGATGAATTAACAAGAAAAGTTTTGTTTCATACCAAAACTTATGAAACACAGCAAAAGCAGTACTAAGGAAAAAGTTTATAGCTATAACTGCTTGCATTGAAAAATAAACAAAATAAAATCTCAAATCAGCAACCTAACTTTACAACTTAAGGAACTAGAAACAGAACAAACTTAACCTGCAGCTAGCAGAAGGAAGAAAAACATAAATAATGGAACTAAGATAAATAAAATAGAGGATAGAAAAATAAGAGAAAATCAACAAAACCCAAGAGTTGCTTCTTTGAAAAGATCAACAAAATTTATAAACCTTTATATATATGTACTAGGAAAAAAAGAGAAAAGACTCAAATTACAAACAAACAAAAAAATGATAGTAGAGACACTAATAATAATTATACAGAAATAAAAAGAACGATAAGAGAGCATTATGAGCAATTGTTATCCTAACAAATTGAATAGCCTAGTTGACATGAAGAAACTTCTAGAGATACAAAACCTACCAAGACTAAACCATAAAGACACAGAAAATCTGAACAGACATATAACTTGCAAGAGGATTGAATCAATAACCCAAAATCTCCTATCAAAGAAAAACCGTGAATCTGAAGGTTTCACTGGTGAAATCTACCAAACATGTAAAGAACTAACATCAATTTTTTCCAATCTTTTCCAAAAAGCTGAAGAGAAGGAAACACTCATGAGTTAATTATATGAGGCCTATATTACCCTGACACCAAAGTCAGACAAAAACACAGGGGGATAAAAAAAGAAAACTGCAGACCAATATCCCTTATGACCATTGATAAGAATTGAAAATCTTTTTAAAAACATAGCAAACTGCCAGGCTCGGTGGCTCAGCCTGTAATCTCGTGCCTTTGGGAGGCTGAGATGAGTGGATTGCCTGAACCCGTGGGTTTGAGACCTGCCTGGGCAGCGAGACCTCATCTCTACAATAAATCAAAAAATCACCTGGGTGTGGCAGCGCATGCCTGTAATTCTGGCTACTTGGAAGGCTGAGGCCGAAGGATCACAGGAGCCCAGCAGGTCGAGGCTGCGGTGGCTGGGAGCAGCCACTGCACTCCAGTCTGGGCAACAGAGTGAGACTCTGACTCAAAAAAAAAAAAAAAAAAGAAAGAAAAGAAAACATAGCAAACCAAAATCAGTGGCATATTAAAAGGATTATAAACAATGATGAAGTATTATTTGAGGCTGGAATGCAAGGATGGTTTATCATATGAAAACTCATCAATATAATATACCCAGTCAACAAAATACCACACAATCATATCAATTGATACAGAAAAATCATCTGGCAGAATGGAATGCCCTTTTATAATACAAATCTTCAACAAATTAGGAATAGAAGAAAACTACCTTAACATATATAAAAGCCATATATAAAAAACCCTCGGCTAACATTATAGTCAATGGTAAAATACTAAAAAATCCTCCTCTGAGATGAGAAACAAAGCAAGAATGCCAGTTTTCACCATTTCTATTCAACACAGCACTGAAAGTCCTAGAGCAATTCATCAGAAAAAATAAAAGACTTCCAAATCAGAGAGGAAGAAGTAAAATTCTCTCTTCACATATGAGATGATCTCATATCTAGGAAACATATTTCACAATTTCCACCAAAACCCATTATAACTAATAAACATATTCAGCAAAATAGGATACAAAAATTGACATGAAAAATTTGGGGGCATTTCTATATGTTAGCAGTAAACAATCTGAAAATAAAGTTAAGAAAACAATTCCATTTACAGTAGTATCAAGAATAATAATACTATTTGGGAATTGTATTGACTTCCTAAACAAGGAAGTGAAAGTTTTGTACAAAAAATATATCTCTGATAGAAACTGGAGAAGACATCAATAAATGCAAATTTATTTATGTTCATGGATTGGTAGATTTAATATTGTCAAGATGTCAATATTATCCAAATTGATTCACAGATTTACTACAATCTCCATCAAAATCCCAATGATGTTATTGTAGAAATAGAAAAACTCATCCCAAAATTCACATGGAATCTCGTGGAATTTTAAAAAGCCAAAACATAAATAAAAATAAAGAACAGGCCAGGCTCTCCGTGGCCCAGCCTCTAATCCCAGCACTTTGGGAGGCTGAGGTGAGTGGATTGCCTGAGCCCATGGGCTCGAGACCAGCCAGGACAACTTGGTGATATCTAGGCTCTACAATAAACAACTCAAAAAATAACAGCTGCTGGAGAGGGTATGGTGAAAAGGGAGTTGGTGGGAGTGTAAACTAGTGCAACCTCTGTGGAAAGCAGTGTGGCAATTCCTAAAAGCTCTAAAAATTGACCCTCCATATGACCCTGCAATCCCCCTACT
>NW_007211796.1:497658-509706 GCF_000164805.1 Carlito syrichta | reverse complement strand
AAGAAGGAAAGAAGGAAGGAAGGAAGGAAGGAAGGAAGGAAGGAAGGAAGGAAGGAAGGAAGGAAGGAAGGAAGGACACTTCCTGATTTCAAAACTTACTACAAAGCTACAGCATTCAAAACAGAATGGTGCTGATATTAAGACAAACATATAGACCAATGAAATAGAATAAAAAGCCAAGAAATAAATCCCCGCTTATATGGTCAAATGATTCTCAAAACGGGTTCTAGGGCCATTCAATAGGATAAAAAAAGACAGTCTTTTTATTAAATAGTGCTAGGAAAAATGGGTATCCACATGTAAAAGAATAAACTTGGACTCTGCCTAATACCATATTACAAAAATTATCTCAAAATAAATTCATGAGCTAAATGTAAGATCTAAAACTATAAAACTCTTAGAAGAAGCCAGGCTCGGTGGCTCAGCCTGTAATCCCGAGCTTTGGGAGGCTGAGGTGAGTGGATTGCCTGAGCCTGCGGGTTCGAGACCCGCCTGGGCAACTTGGCGAGACTGCCTCTCTACAATAAATCAAAAATTAGCCAGGCGTGGTAGCACGCGCCTGTAGTTCCAGCTATTTGGAAGGCTGAGGCGGAAGGATCGTCAGAGCCCAGCAGGTCGAGGAGGCTGCAGTGGCTGGGAGTGGCCACTGCACTCCAGTCTGGGTGACAGAGTGAGACTCCAACTCAAAAACAAAACAAAACAAACAAACAAAAAACTCTTAGAAGAAAACATAAGAAAAATCTTGATGACATTGGATTTGGCAATTATTTCTTGAATATGACACCAAGACACAAAGAAAAAGAAAGACAAATTGGGCTTTATAAAAATTAACAATTAAATGTGCATCATATGATACCATCAACAGAGTAAAATGGTAAACCATCAAATGAGATAAAATATAGAGAACTCCTAAAAACTGAACAACAAACAGCAAAAATGTTCGAAGAACTTGAATACACATTTCCCCAAGGAAGATCTACAAATGACCAATAAGCACTTTGAAAAGATGTTCAACATTACTAATCTATTGGGAAATGCAAATCAAAACTACAATGAGGTGTAACTTTACAATCATCAGAATTGCTACTACCAACATCAACAACAAACAGAAAATAACAAGTTTTGGTGAGGAAATAGAGAGACTAAAACCATTTTACACCTGTGATAGGAATTTAAATGGTACAGCAGCTGTGAAAAATAGTATGACAGATTTCTTAAAAAATTAAAAATAGAATTACCATATGATTCAACAATCTTACTCCTTATTATATACTCAAAAGATTTGAAAGCTGAATCTTAAAGAGATATTTGTAAACCTATGCTCAGAGCATCCGCATTCACTACATCTATATTCACAACAGTTAAAATGTGGAAGCAATTCAAGTGCTTATTAATGGATAAATGGATAAGCAAATTGTGGTATATCTACATAATGGAATATTATTTAGCCTTAAAAAGGAAGAAAGTGTTGACATAGGCTATAATGTGTGAACTTTAAGGATATTATGCTAAATGAAATAAGGTAATTGCAAAAAGAAAAATATATGATCCAATTTATATATGATACTTAGAGTAATTAAAATCATAGAGACAGAAAAGTACAATGGTAGCTGCCAATTTCTGGGGACGGGGGGAAATGAGGAGTTATTGTTTAATGAGTACAGAGTTTCAATTTGCAAGATGAAAATAATTCTGGAGATAGATGATGCTGATGGTTTCACAACAACATGAACGTATTTAACACCACTGGCCTGTACACTTAAAACTGGTTAAGAAGGTTGAATTCTATGTTGTGTGAATTTCACCTCAAAAGACAAAAAAAAAAAAGTCGGAAATCTCTGTGACTTTGTATGTGCCCTTGCCCCATCCAAAAAAAAAAAAAAAATACATATATATATATGGAACTCACTATGGTAATCATTGGGCTTGAAGAGATAGCAATGATCTTTCTTTTTCTAATTTGGCCTTGAAATTAGAAGAAAGAAATTATCTGCAGGAATGCTAGCTCACATAGAACTTATCTTGAATGCCCACAAAGTAAACTAAGAACATTCTCTAGCATAACAGAAAGCATTCCAAAGTAAAATTCAGTTGCATCAGCAGACAAAGGTTACAATGAAACTAGAGCTGCATTCAGGACAAACTTTGAGGGATAGGGAAATGATTTGCTGATTCAAATGAATGACAGAAAAATCTGATCAAATAATAATAAGCTTATGATAATTACTATTTATTGAGCTCTTATTAATTATAAGCATAATTCTATGAATTCTTCATAAAATGTCACAATTATTTTACCCCAAATCTGATTAAATCTCCCTATTTTAGAAACAAAGATTATGAGATTAAGAAAACTGACCAACGTAATCAGCACAGTAAGTGGCAGAGCAGATGATAAGCCAACATTTATCTGAATCCAAAGTCAAATACTTTAACTAGGTAAATAGGACTTTCAAAACTGGGACATAGTTGGTAGTTCAAAATAAAAATCCTCTTACAAGAATATATGAAGCTAAAATATTCCAGAGCACAAGGGGAGCTATAAACAAGCTAACAGGGTATAAGTAGAAGCTCATAAATACACTGGAGAAATTAATCTGGGGTGAAGATTGGAGTTTAAGCAATAACTGATATGTGAAGGTTAGCATAACAAAATAACTGTACCTACATGTTGCTATTCCTTTAAATCGTGTTTTGAGTGTTATTCTTTAATAAATGCATATTCTAGAAAATATTTATTCTTTGTGGTCTTAATATAGAGAACTATATTTCAATTTCCAAACAGCACAAATGAATTGAAAAACATGATTAAATAGTTAACTTAGTTATCCTAACTACTGAAAACTCAGCTATTCACACCATGAAGTTTCACACAGGTGCCGCCACCATCTTTATTATCACACATCACCAAGTTATAGTCACATGTATAAAAAAATAAACAGCTTTTCAGGATTAAATTTCCAATCTCAAGCCTACATATGATGATAAATGTGAAAGGGTCAAAGACTTACAAGGAAAAGCTGTGTAAGCTTTAAGGTGCATTAACCAGTACAGACTAATCAATGCATTTGTTAAGAACAAAGCAAGTACTCCACAATTTGAAGGTACTCACAAACCCAATTAATTTTCAATAGCAAATCTTATCCCTTGAATGCAGAATAACATCATAGAACACTGTACAAACAAATCAAAATAAAGATAAAAATTGGTTTAGCCATACAGGCTTTGCAATCTAAATATCAAGTTTAAAAAAACCACAAATAGATGGAAACACAATCAGTACATTAGTAAACATACTTCATACACTTATTCAGTAAGTTACTAAATATTCAAGAAAATAAGGCAAAAAAACGTATTACTTGTTGAATGGACTAAATTCATTTCAGTGAAATTTTAATATATTTTTTGCTATATAAATCATATTTTCCTTGAATTTTTATAAAACCAAACCAAAGATACATTTTCCCGAATCAACTTTGTTCCTAAATATAAATAGCATGTCCAATTGTATAGAAATCACCAATTTCCAAAAAACACTACCATTGTGTTATATTAAAATAAGTTTAATATTATTGAAATTTTAATAATACTATAGTTCTAACAACTGTACTACTATTAACATTTGGTTAACATATCTGCAAGATGAAAGTGACATCTAAAGTTTTAACATTTTAAAATAATACTTTCACCAGCTTTTAGCCATTGTATCTTATTTATACCTAACTTACACAATTTTTATCCTTTTTTTTTTTGCATCTTCCCCTTTACTGAAGATTACTGACTTCTTCTTTGATATAATTACTAGATAATATTTCAGTGACTGGCTACTCTATTTTTGGATAGGAAAAACACAGCATCTCCAATAAGGTCAAATATCAGTCAATCATGTGATATAAGCACTGAAAAAAATCAGATTAAATCTTAAACTGTGCTAACAGAATAACAGTATCTAGAATGAGGGAGATGACAATCCCACTCTAGTCAGCAATGGTCAGATGGCATGATCAATACTGTAGTACAGAATGACCCAGAAACACTATAATACTCGAAGTAAGGGGAAAAGAATGGATAAAAGACTAGAAACATAACATACAAGGAATGGTAGAAAGAACCAGGGTGTTACATATCGACTAATTATGGAATTGGGAAAAGAATTGGGATAGAAGAGTTTTCAATATTTGAAAACTTCAAATCAGATGTACTCTGTATGTGCCCAAGGGATATACTAATATAAGGGGTTAAGAAGACTAGATATAGATTTCAACTCCAGGTAAACAGGATCTTCTTAGCATATAATGTGCTCCTTGAGATACTAGTGAACACAAGGAGACTGGAGGTGTTCATGTAGAAAGTGGGGAGTCAGCCTAGATGACCCTTAAGAAGAGTTCTACCATATGAGTCTATGAGTCTTCACAAAGCTCTGAACTAAAATATTTAAAGTTGCTGAGTGGTGAATGTTTTTCTGATGTTGCCTGGAATTTGTGCTTCTCAGTCTACTATTGTCTGATTTTTATTTGCAAAATAGTAAAAAGTCGCTCATTTTCCCAATTTAATGGGCAGTTTATGCAGTGGATATCACTTTTCAAAAGTTATTTTTTGAATAGTGGCTACTAGGGCCAAGATGGGGAGAGGGGAATGGGGACATGTTGATCAAAGTGTACAAGGTACATAGGAGATACAAGTTATTGAGATCCATTTTATAGCATGGTATAACATGGTTGATAATGTAATGTATACTTGAAAATTGCAGAAAGTAGATTTTAAATGTTTTCACCTCGTGCACAGATGAATGATAAGTATGTGGGATGATGAATATGTTAATTAGCTCAATTTAATTATTTCACTATATACACATATTGAATATATATTTTTAAACATCACTTTGCTCACCATAAAAATATACAATTTTATGTCAAGTAAAAAATAATAATAAGGACAATTTTCTAAACTTCAAATGGTATGGCTGAATGATTCACTGATTGAATCATTCAGTCATTCATTCAACAAACATTTATTCAGAGTTTTAGTATGTGCCGAGGACTGCAAAGTGGCGCGCGCACGCGCGCGCGCGGACACACACACACACACACACACACACACACACACACACACAATCATTTTCAAAGTTTTGGATCTTATTGTAGAAGCCTATGTTCTGGGAGCACACTGGAATGGCATTTAATTTCTCAGACGAATCAAGGAAGACTTCACCAAGGAGGTGATATCTGAGCTTAGCTTTAAAATGTTAATAGTATTTCACTAGATATTAAGGGAAGAGAATGATAATTCAGGCAGAGGAAGCATCATAAGCCTAGAGACATGGAAGTGCATAGTGTGTTTAGAAAAAATGGCAATAAATTTGGTAAGGTTGAAGTATAATATATAAGGTGAAGAAATAAATAAGACTGATGAATTAAATCATGATTAAATACTTGGGGTTACTATAAGCCATGCTAAGGGATTTGGGTTTAACCTTGAGCATAAAGATGTTTTCAAGTAGAAATGTGACATGACCAGATTTGCATTTTAGAAAATTTATGAACAACAAATAGGAGAAATTCATTTTTCCAAATATTAATTTTTGCTTTGAAACATTTCAGGGAAAACTGAGTTCTCCAGTTACCAACAAGGGTAAATTATTAGGCACCAGATGGCAGCATAGAGTACCCTAATTCGCTATAACGTCAGTTACTATTTCTGAGTTTGTATTTTTGGCTAAAATAATTCCCTTATTCAAAAATCCCAGGAGTATAAAAATACCTGGATAAAATTAAAAGTACAACCTTGAGTTCAACATACTTTTAAATTTCTCTTGCAGAAGCTCCCATTTATTTCAAAATAATAGTAATACATGGCATGTATAACACCTAGAATTTGTAAAGTCATTTAATATTCATCATCGCTCTGCCTTGATTCCCACCATAACATATGAACACACATTATGATTCCCATTTTACTTGGAATGAAACTGAGGTGCATATATGTTAAGGTACTTGCCGAGTTTATGTGGTATGGTTAATCAGTGATAGCACCAAAACTCAAACTGTTTTTTGGATTAATCCAGTGTTTGGTTCACTTTGTCATGTCTCACAGCTGAAAAACAATTGAGAACTAGGACCAGGTTAAGACAAAGAGATGACAGACCAAATGATTCTAATACCATTATGGAAAAAAGGATAGGAAGAGAATGCAAATACTATAAATTGGTTGCAAATTCATTAAGTGCATGCTTTTCTGAGAATTATTTTGGAAGAATGTACATGCCAAAGAAAATTATGACCAATATTTAGTTCCACCAAGGAATTTACATTGGAGAAGCTCTATATATTTTTAATATTTGGGATGATGATACGTTGACAAGATGCTTAGCAAGAAATACCAAAATAGTTTGCAACTTAGGACCTAAAATTTTCCATATGACTATAAATTCCTTCTGGAGAAACCAGCTCTGTTTGTCCCATATCATTATACCTTTAAAATTCGCCACAAAATTTAGAATATCCAATAGTAACATTGTTTATTTAGTAGTGTGTAAGGTCTCCTTCCCTCCATTTCCTAAGGGAAAGCAGCTATGACCCTACCTGAATTATGAGAATAGAGTTTTTCTTTTTCAGAGTTTATTCTAGCAGATAAGAGAGGTAACTTTTATCTCTGCCCTCCCCTTTTGCTACTCCTACCCCCAGCTAAGAATGTAATCCCTTAATGAGTTGTCTTTGCTTTTTATTTGATAAGAATAAAAAGCAAGCTTCACACCTCAAATGTTTGTAAAGAATCTAAAACCAAGACTGGCCCACAGCATGCACTCATTTTTTGATGGTGTTGCTATGATGGTATTGCTACTAGTACTCTGCATGAGTAGAACAGACTAAAGTAGAATGAGACAGACTAAAGTAGAATGAGACCATGCCATTTAATCATTACGAAGCTCGAAAGAAGGCAAAAGTCTCATGCAGAGCAGTACAGAAATTACAGACGTGCAGGGGAATTGAAAAAAAAGGGCTGATACCAGCAGTCTCTTTTAAAGTTCAATTTAGCATTCCAACTACTTAAAACCCTATCACAATATACTCTATACCTTCAGTGACGAAAAAAAATCAATTTTAAAACAGTACGTTCACTTTTTTATAAAAGGTAAAACATGCTAAAGTACATATGTAAAAACTTTCCAATAAATCAGTTCATCTGGAAATTAGCAGCTGAAGTTTGCTCAAAAGCAAAGGAAATTTCCATTTAGGTCTTGAAAAAGAATAGAGCTGATTTTAAAACATCTTTATTTATTTGTGCAACAATAAGTCTAGAAACAAAGTATTCAGTATATTTTCCTAGAATTAAAAAGAGAAATGCTTTCTGAGTGCACTCCAAAACAATTAAATATTCTCTCACCCCACCCTTTTCTCGAGGGAGTATTTTGGGCTTGACCTTGGATGACCTACTTACTAGTTTAGAAACTGGCCAAATTCAATATATGCACCCACATCTACCTGTACAAAAGGCATTTCAGATTTCCTTCTTTGGATTAAAAGTTAAAATTTTTTGTCACAATGAAAGCTGAGTTTGTTAGGCAAAAACCACTTACACCAAAAAAGAGGATCTATGCTTCATGAACTCTTCCCCAAGAAGCCACATCTTTTCCATACTCTATCATCATACTCCATTTTTGTAACCAATCAAAAATTAAAGTCTTCCAAAAAAAAGAACGAGAAATAAGATCTTTTATCCTAAGTGTTGCAATCTAAAGTTAAATCTAAGAGTTTTTGTTTGTTTCAACACAAAGATAAAAAATAACTGATGACATGGCAGTCATAAAAATTTTCATTAATGCCTACTTCTAGAATATCTGGCTTTCCCAGTTTTTGACTGCATTCTTCTAGAAATGCAAGTCCTTTTCCTTGCCTTAGTCTTAAAAATATTGTTTCTACCCATAAAATCTCATGTTGAAAATGTTTTAATCTTTATAAATTCCCTATAGTATCAAAATGAATCAGCACATTTCATATTTTAACTCTGAAAATATATTCTCTACAAGAGTTTAAAACTTCCTTTATCAAATTATTAAAAAGTAACTGCAAACAGAAAAGATCATCTGCTAACAGAAGTAGAATTTTGAGATATAGAATTTTACTTATTTTGTCACTTTGTTCCTCCTCTGTTAGTTTCTATCTCCTTACATTCATAAGCTCTTATTTTCAGGCCTTACTCTCTAAGAGGTTTCAAATATATAATCCTAAATTGTTGACATTCTTACTGCTAGCCAGCCTAGGTTCACTCTCTTTTATTCCCTAGTGAGAAAAAACAAATCACTGAATCCATAAAGATAACTTTGATTTACAGATGCAAATATTCATTTAATTTATAAATATCAGGCAAACTGCTGTCCAAGCTTCACACCTCAAATGTTGTAAAGAATCTAAAACCAAGACTGGCCCACAGCACGCACTCATTTTTTTTTTTTTTTTTTTTTTTTTGAGTTGGAGTCTCACTCTCACCCAGACTGGAGTGCAGTGGCCGCTCCCGGCCACCGCAGCCTCGCCTGCTGGGCTCCAGCAATCCTTCCGCCTCAGCCTTCCGAGTAGCCGGAATTACAGGCATACGCTACCACGCCCGGCTGATTTTTTGATTTATTGTAGAGATGAGGTCTCGCTGCCCAGGTGGGTCTCGAACCCGCGGGCTCAGGCAATCCACTCACCTCAGCCTCCCAAAGGCGCGGGATTACAGGCTGAGCCACCGATTTGATGGTGTTGCTATGATGGTGTTGCTACTCGTACTCTGCATGAGTAGAACATGTAGGTGTTACAGAAGAGAAACGGTATGCATATGAATGAGAAGGAAGAATACTCTTTAAACATCAACCTCAGACAGCAATGTGTTACACCCGTGAGACATAGAAAATAAGGCAACACATCATTCTTGGGCTTCTTCTTATAGACGTTAACCTTAATGAAGTATCCTCACACCACACACAGAACCACAAAGGTCCCATTCATTAAGTTAATCATACTGAACATTCTTATTCGATTTCATTATATCTAATTCCAACAAACTCTAAAATATATGGCATGTGATCCTACTTATATATGCATGTAAACATGCACAGAGCCATTGCTTTGTTAAACTCTGGTGTGTGTCTGTGCGGCTCTTTGAGCTATGGTGTTTCTTGGCTTAGGCCCCTTCCCTACCTTGGGGAGGTGAATCTCCTCTCTCTCTTCATCTCTAACTTACTTTCTAAATAAACTGTATTTTCCAATTAAAAGATAAGATAAACATACATGTATACTTTAACACATATACTTGTATACAAAACGAAGAAACTGAGGTGATATTTTTGTCTATATAATTTTTCTGCAGCGACTGAATATTCTACAAGCATACATTGTTTTTGTAAGACAATATAGCTATTTTAATTTGATTTAAGCAAATAAAAAGTTATATACATTAAAAAATACAAAGAAACTCTACTTTTCTAAACTAATTTGTTCCAAAGTTTCTTTACTGATAATGTGTGCACTGATCTTGCATTTTCTTACATGGAAAAAAGTGGTGAGCAACTGAAACATAATCCAGTCAAATTCATGGCATTATAAAATTCTTCAGACTGTCACTAACAGCGAGGAGAGTTATGATAAGAAAGGAAAAACCAAATAAAAGAGGAAGGGAATGTGAATACAGCATTTAAGCCTCGCTTTCAAAAAATGAGGTGAACATCTTCAGATTAGATTATTTCTTTTTTCTACTACTTCCATATTATTTCCCTGAATTCCAATTCTTATCTAAGTCTTTTTCTCTACTTTTTGTTCTTCTCGAATTTTAGAATTCATATTGTTTTCAAATGGCTGGCATCTGCCAGATCAACTGATGAGAGTTCAGCAAGCATGTGGACCACTAATGTTAGTTGGAGGAATGCTACTGTTTGCAACCTTTTATCAAAGTATCTCTATCTGGCTCAAGGATAAATTATGTGAGTCATAGAGCAGGTGACTGATTTATCCAGAAATTTTTTTTAAAAAATTTATTTTTACTGAATCAGAAAATCATGGCTTACAATTATAGGACTCCGGGATGAGTAGCAAATTAGATTTGGCTCTGCCTAATGGTTCTAGATAGTTTGCAATAAAGGTGACCTAGAAGCTATGGAAAGGTTTCTCACTCAAGACTACCCTCAATATGTGTCAGATGCTATATGAACAATTATATCACACTCAAACCTAAAAAAACAACTTGGAAAATAGAAAAAGATTCTTGATCTATCCTTTGGCAGCATTCAGTCCTATAAAGTTAGAAGGAAAAGGCTTTCTTCATGTTCTCTACCTGGAAATTATTTTTAAAGGGCTTAATGTAGCATCGATTCCTTGCCTCCAAAACACAACAAATGTTGGATAAGAATACAAAACTCAGTGATCATTGAGTCATTGAAATCCAGCTATCTTATCCTTAACTAAAAATCATGTTGACTTTTAATCAATAGGTTGAGGCTACTTTAAGTATTGACATATGTGACTTGATGAGGAGACTTGAAATTGCAGAATGGTCTTTATAGGCATTATAAATATTATGAAGAAATATTATTTCTTTCATCTTTCATTCAAACTTGCCACTGCAGTTTATGAAATGCTTTCAAGAAAACCATTTTCATTCTTTTAAAACCCTTCCCTTGCTATGGGCAAGGCTGGTTCTCCATATTGTCACAATGACACTTTTTCAGTCATTATCAAAGCTCAGGACATAATTTTTAAAACAAACACAAATATCAGTTGTAGAGTACAGGATTTTCGAGATAAGAACAAAAGTCATCAAGCAATTCTCCTTCAGATATTCACAGCACAAATGCCAACAGCTGATTTGGACCTTCCAACTTAGAATTAATCTGCTAGCACATACATTAGATGGTATCTGCTTCTCCATAATGTGGTAATATGTTGATATACTACAAAATCCAACAATGTGGTGTGATAAAGGAATTTTATCAATAGTTTCTTCTGCTTTCTCTCTGAACATATTTGTCATTAACTTTGAGATGGATTTACCAGTTTTGAAGCAATCCTGTGCATTACTTGTATCTGTTTTGCTACGAGGAGTACAATTCTGAATGAACTCTTTGTGGTTTTGATCTTTTCACCTTTGGTAACAAAAGTCATCTACTTTGTACCAGAAAGCCTTAAAAATGATTACAAAAGCTTCAATAGCTTTATTTGATTATTTAACAAAGTTTGTGAAAAAACAGCACACTAGGAAGTAGGAGGAAAAGAGACTGTTGGTATTCACCATTGGGCTTTCTACTTGTATTTTGTAAACCGCTGGTAAGAAATCCTCACACTTGCAGATTTACTTTTCCGAACACATATTAAATATACACTTTATTGCTCCAGAATACTGTCCACTATTTATATTTATAACATTGTGAATTATTTAGTTAGAACTCTCGCCAATACTTTTACGTTTCAATGAGCTTATGTTTAACTACTAACTCAATTTTGTGAATTGGAACTATAACAGAAAAATAACAATGAACAATGTAAAATATAACAAATATAAACAATTTGCAAGTTATGAAAAACATATTAGCTAAAACACATCCTATACTATATCCTGTTAACTGATTTTTGGTTGAGATAAACACAAATAAATCACTTTCATGATTTCACTGGTGGTAAACAACTTTCTCTCTATTAAAATTAACCTTGTGTATGATGAAAATAAATGTTTATGAGACCGGGCGCGGTGCCTCAAGCCGGTAATTTCAGCACTTTGGGAGGCTGAGGAGAGAAGATTGCCTAAACTCAGACCTGCCTGGGCAACCTGGCAATATCTCATCTCTATAATAAATTAAAAAATTAGCTGGGTATGGTGACATGCGCCTATAATTCCAGCTACTTGGAAGGCTGAGGCAGAACGAATGCCTGAGCCCAGCATGTCGAGGCAGCGGTAGCCATGAGCATGCCACTGCACTCCAGCCTGGGCAAGAGTGAGACTCTGACTCAAAAAAAGAAAGGAAGGAAGGAAGGAAGGATGGAAAGAAGAGAGGGAGGGAGGGAGGGAGGGAGGGAAGGAGGG
>NW_007211796.1:470969-497629 GCF_000164805.1 Carlito syrichta | reverse complement strand
GGAAGGAAGGAAGGAAGGAAGGAAGGAAGGAAGGAAGGAAGGAAGGAAGGGATGGATAAATGTTTATGAGGCTTGTTCCCTGCACAGTAATGTGGGATTGTGATAACTCCTTGATTCCAGAGATAGTATGTTCATGATTTTGTAATAAAAAAACTAGTAATTATTTAGAGCAAATAAAATGTTTTATATGAAATATCAATTCTCTTCCTACTTGGAGTACATCTTCACCTGTACAAAACTCCACTAATTCTATCTCAACCCAATTATTCCTATATTCTTGAATTGGTATGGCTGAGATAGAAAAGTTCCTACACAAGCCTGTGCAACATCTCATTTTGAGATCTCAAGGCCTGCCTATTTAAAGTGATTAAATCCTGTACAAAAGTCAGGACCTTGGAGTCATATGATTTATACTGATAAATTATAATAATAATCATAATAGTATCCCAACAGAAATGTCTGTCATTTCAGGGAAGATAAATAATCTTGACTGAATTAAAACAAATGTTGAGGTGATTATTACTATGTACATTTCAAAGCAACCATAAGCTTCACAAAATGAATCAAATTCACAATCACTACACTCACAAAATTTATGTATGAAGGACTATTGTGAAAGGTCATGCATTAGTCTTCTCTCACACACAGAAAGGGAAACAAATGATTTATCTTTTGTTTACAAAGATATTATTTTTGAGTTTTTATTTCCATTTAAATGGAGCATTTAACATTTGTCTTAAAATAGTAACTTTTTACTATATACAAAAGAGAATTTATTAAAGCCTTCTATCTAAAAAAGGATGTATAGCAATTTATGTATATTTTAGCTTACCTTTACAACTTCATCTTTCACAGGTACACATGCTTTTACCTGCACTTACTACAGTCATGCTGAACTATATGCAAACACATAAACCTGTCAAACCTTTTTTTTTAATGCCGGGCTTTTGAACAAGCTATTTCTCTGTCTACAGTACTCCTAATACTAACTCTGGCTAATTCTTACTTTTTCGGTGCCATCTTAGTCATCACGGCCTATAGGAAGCCTTTGACTTTGGTTAGGTGCATTTGTATATGACTCTATACCACTCTGGAATAACTTGTTTCAGTAGCAATTATCATATAGTATTGAAAATGTTAAATGACTTGTCTGTCTCTCCTTCTATACAATACATAAGACAAGAAGTATTTGGTAAGTACTCTTGTATTTCTAATATCTAGATAAATAGCACATATTGACTAAATACAGTATATTTCAGAATACAGGTTGAGCATTCCTTATCTGAAATGGTTGGGACCAGAAGTGTTTGGGATTTCAGATTTTCTTAGATTTTTGGAATATCTGCATATACATATTGAAATGTATGTATGTAACCCAACTCCAAAACAAAATTTATTTATACTTCATATATACTGTACACATAGCCTGAAGGAAATTTTACACAATAGTTTGAATAATTTTATGCACCTGTCACATGAGGTGAGGTGTGAAACTTCCCAGCTGTGGGGTCATGTCAGTGCTCAAAACTTTTCAAACTTTGGAGCATCTTGGATTTTTGGATTAGGATACTCAGTCTGGATAAAGCAAACTGTTTGTTCAATATTATTTCTCAGAAAAGAGGCTCTCATATTATGTGGCACATTACCAATTTCTTTTTTATGAACAACAAAATACGATTTAGAAATGATGTATTAGCTAGAAATGACTTCAGTTAGTATTGGCTTGAGATAGTTTTAGAGGTCAACCTGGTAGAATAGTTAAACGTGGAGGCAAACAAATTTAATAGAAGTTTAGTTTTTATTTCTGGCAATTTTATTCCACAACTGCAAGTATCAGATGACAATTTAAAGAAGTTTTAAAACATCATACAGAAAAACAAAAGATTACATGGTTACATAGTAGAGATCATAAATATACACTTAAGGAAAAAATGCTAAAAACAATTCCACTAGTATTATGGAAATGGTATGTGTGTCTTGTGATGACATTTTAAGTGACAGTATCAGATATAAATTTAAAATGTTATAGCTAAAATAAGTTAGATAAAACTGAAGATGATATTTCAAAAAACTTTGAAAAGGTACTAATTTTAAAAATGTATGTGAAGAATATGAATAAAACTTTCATAAAGTTAGGATTAAAAATAATAGTAAATTAAAATACTATTTTACATGACATTGGTCGCAATTATGCATATGTTACCAAATAATTATTTATGTTTTATATCTAAATCTCCTTTCAAAAGATTTTAATGATAAAATATGGAATATATTGACTTATTGTCAAACCTACTATATTTGTGGGCATGTATAAACTTTGATAAATATATGATTAAGCTCTCATCTTCTCTTAGAAACCAAAACAAGTATATTATCAAACACTTTTATATTTGAATATACAAAAGGCAATTTTAATACATTTTACAAATTAAGATACCTTGGGAATGTATGATGGGGGACCCAAAATAATCTGGAATTTTTTAAAATAAAAAAGTATTTATTCTTACATGCTGAAACTCCAGTCACCTTTGAAGTACTCTCTGTTTGATGCATTACACCTATTGAGACACTTTTTTCACTGCTCAAAACAGTTTTTGAACTCGTCCGTTTTGATGCCTTTTAGTGCTTCTGCCATTTTCGTTTCACCTCTTCCACATTGGCAAACTATTCCCTTTGAGGTCTTTTTTCATCCAGAGAAACAAAAAACAAAGTTGTTGAAAGTGAGATTGGGTGAACAAGGAAGGTGGGGCAGGGGATTCATGTAATTCTTGGCTAAAAACTGCTTACATTCAGCAAGGTGTGGGCAGGTGCGCTGTCATGGTAGAAGTCACCTGTTTGCCACAACTAGGGACATTTCTTCGGCAAATCCAAACACAATAGTCTCAAATTTCCAGATAAAACTTTGGTTGACTATTTAATCCAGAGGAACAAATTCCGAGTATATAATAAGGGGCCCATCCTCCAAAAGATAATTCTGGTTTTATTAGGGGTCCCCCTACCATACATTCCTATGATGGATCCACCATATCTCACAATGATTTTTTTGACATTTATGTCATTTTTTATAATCTCTACCATAAATATCCAAGACTATACCATCTCACAAATATAGGTTATTGGTATGTAAACTTAGGGAACTTTTCAGCAAAAATGTTTAGGTAAAGATGCCAGTTCTGATTAAAGCCTATGCTCAAGGCTCAATGTGAACTGATATGGACACATGGCTAAAATATTACTGTGTAATTTTATCTACATATAAGACTAACATTAAAAGGATGGTAATAAAATGAAAGCTACTATACAATTCAATCAGAATGATAGAAAATGAAAAATATTTTAAAAATAACGCTCTATCGTTTTCAAGTACAATCTTCAATTTCAGGTATTAAACTTCTATTCCAATGCTTGGAAATTCCAAATTGGTGGTATCCGAATTATTATTTACTTACTTGAAATGTTATAATTCTAAAGCTTTAAGCTTAAGGTATCTTAGTTAAATTTTCTGCTTGCATATTCATTCAATAATTAATTCAGACATTTAGATACTAATTCAATAAATGAGTACTGAGATTCTCTTATATCTTGGGCACTACATTAGTTCCTAAGGTGACAATGAGGAGAAAAACATACAATCCCTGTTTTCATGAAACTAATGTCTAGTGGGAGCCAGATATTAATCAATAATTATACAACTGATTATATAACTATCAATAGAGAAAGTTTGGAGAGAAAAGAGATTCTGTAATAGCACATGTTTAAGAAGATTCCATTGAGAAAGTGATGTTTAAGCTAAGACAACATGTTCAAGCTGAGACAATATGTTTAAACTGAGAGGTGACAAACAGGTAGGAATTTAGGGACTAGCAAACTAAAACTAATAGGGAGCCGGGCTCGGTGGCTCAGCCTGTAATCCCGCGCCTTGGGAGGCTGAGGTGAGTGAATTGCCTGAGCCCGCGGGTTTGAAACCTGCCTGGGCAACTTGGCAAGACCTCATCTCTACAATAAATAAAAACATTAGCTGGGCATGGTAGCATGTGCCTGTAGTGCTAATGGTAGCATGCCTAAAAGAATTTGAATTCTTTTAGTTACTATTAATAATTTTCATTCTTAAATTGAGGTTTTAATTAGCTATTAAAATATTTATAGGTAATCAATCTCCCTGGTTATTTAATTTTTCTTACTCTTTAGTAAAATCTGCAGTAAAGATCAATATGAATGCTGAAACCTCTGCTCGTGATTCTGATTTAGGCTACCCATTTTAGTTCCCTTTTTAAGAACAGTGATTCTTCCCAGAACTAAATATTGTTATTAGAGATTTTTTTAAAGTACAAAACAAAACCTATGTTGTTTTCATGCAAAATCCAAAAAGAGGAATACTACTTTCATTTTATCTATCCCTTTAAAAGGTGTAACACATTGGAGACTATACATCTTCTCTCTATAACTCCAACAGAGCTTTTCTTTCTATTCATAATTAGAACTGTTTTTTGTTTCTTTAGTTTCTACTTAAATTAAAAACTATAAAGAAGTAGTTGGATTGGTTTTAGATCAATGCTATATTTTGTAAAAAGTGTCATGAAATATTAGAATCATTCAGAATGGCAAGATGCTCACATCCTGAGAGGTAACCAGGGATGGAAATCAACTAGGTCTTCTATCTCATTCAGAATTATAAGTTCATTAATGAGCAAGGGTTCTTTTAAGTGGAATAATAAGAAACAGTATCTGCTCAATAATTAGATATATTTCTTTTTTCTTTTGATGAATGCATATAGTTAAATTTGTGTAAATTAAATATGTTTATATTAACTTATTGGTGAGATGCCTCTGTACTTCATTCTAACTTTCACTGTAGTATATATTCTATAATTTAAGAATTTCCATATGAAAGCTGTGAATCATATTTTTTTCTGTTTGCTTAAATTATCTTAATGTCTTGTGAACCAGTTCATTATACTTAAATTCTGAATCAAATTTCTAAGAGATGCAACATGATAATCCCATAAAAACAAAAATTTAAAAAGTATGAAAATAGAATATAACAGAATATATCAGTGTTAGGATATGTTGAAAAGTTTTTATTTGGATTAGTCTATGGTTGTTTGCCACTATACTGAAAAAAAATACTCTCCCATAAACTACTAATGATTGCAATTTCAATTAAATTGGGCTTTTATGCTAAATTGTTTAATTAGTTATTTACTCTGTAGGCACAATCATAAACCACTGTCTCCCATTAGTCAATATCTGGTTTTTAAAATTAAATATTCAGAATTTTAACATGCAAAGCATTAAAATATACAACCCTTTTTACATGCCCAAGACAGAAAGCCTATGACTCAACTTATGAAGAAACAAACTATCAAGAAAGAGTTGTGAAGGAAAATATTTCTTATTAGGACAAAAATATCAAAAGATCTATTTAAAATGAGCAATAAAAAGCCAGGCTCGGTGGCTCAGCCTGTAATCCCGCGCCTTTGGGAGGCTGAGGTGAGTGGATTGCCTGAGCCCGCAGGTTCGAGACCCGCCTGGGCAGCGAGACCTCATCTCTACAATAAATCAAAAAATCAGCCGGGCGTGGTAGTGCATGCCTGTAATTCTGGCTAATTGGAAGGCTGAGGCGGAAGGATCGCCAGAGTCCAGCAGGTCGAGGCTGCGGTGGCCGGGAGCAGCCACTGCACTCCAGTCTGGGTGACAGAGTGAGACTCCAACTAAAAAAAAAAAAGGCACCTTTTTAACTTTCAATTTAGGTTGTTCTTTTTCATTTTTATTTCAAGGAATTGCTGAAATAATAGCCATCTAGTTTAATTATTCTTCAGACTTTGTTAATGCAAGCTCAACAACTGAAATCACAGCAAGTCTGCAAGCTTCTCAATCAACTTCCTAATATTAAGAATGAATAATTTAGTTTCAGAGAGATTATATGAATTACCTCAGATTTTTGCAGGTATTCAATAGCAACATTAGAACACAAACCCAAATCTTTTCCCAGTCAAGTGCTCCATTAGAACACTATACCATGTTCTAGATTTAGTCTCTCTAGGCTAGGTCTATACAGCTTAAGTGAAAATTAACAATATAATTAACTATTTGCCAAAACAAGGAGTAACAATTACTTGATAAAACAAAATGTTTTATTTGACACTCCAATCATTATAAAGCCTAAAATAAACAAAAAACTAGGAACGGCTCCTAGGTTGGCTTGTAGAGGAATTACTAATACAACTACAATTATTCCTAAAAGTAATTCAATCATGTAGAATTTTCTTAGTATTTTACATACTTTTCACACTCAATAATTTACTCTTATAATGCTTTACATGCATCAGGAAAATGCAGACATTAACTATAAGAATTATTAGGACTTGCCTCAGTTTCTTGCTCATTCGTTAAAGGTCTTAACTTCAGGTGTGAGTTCTTATAGAAATCAGAATTTTATAGGTGTCCATGTTTTTTTGATAAGATACAAACGTTCCAGGGACTCCCTGACACCAAAGCCATGGACACAATGCAGGTTCCAGTTTGCTGGACTTTCTTCTCTTATTACTAACCTATATAGCTGCAGAGTCATTTTAACTCTCTCAATCTCTCTCTCTCTCTGAAATAACAGTATTATTATTAACCACAGTTTACCATGTTTCATAATTTTTTGCTAGCTCATGTTTACTTCATTAGCTAAGTGATTGAAAACCATACATAAGTACAGAAAATTGAAATTAATTATAGAAAAATTTAAAAATAAAATTGTTACAGGAAAATACTAAGAATATTTTTAAAGCCTTGAGCTAGGAAAATTTTCCTTAGCATAATGCCAAGATTTAAAACAACGTAAAAGAGATATGACTAGATAAAATGGAAAATATCATTAAAATAAGTTATTCTATATGAGTTAAAAGTCAAATGCCAAATGGGTGAAAATATATTACATATATAACATAAAGTGAAAATCTTTAAAATATAGAGTCTCACCAAATAATGATATATATGTGTATATTTGAGTATGTATGGAGGTATAAAATAAAGGTTTTTTGATTTTTTTGTAGAAACATGATCTTGCTATGTTTCCCAGGCTGATCTCGAATTCCAGACTCAGGCAGTCCTCCTGCCTGGATTTTCAAAGTGCTAAGATTACAGGTGTGAGCCACTGTGCCTGGTCTATAGAATACTATGTATAATATGTTGTCATTTTTGTGTTTTAAAAAGTGTCTTCTCCTCGAAAGTTATTTAAAAATTATCCATAAGTATAATAATAGTTGCCTATGGGTAAGAGCAGAGCATTAGGGGGAATCCTCAGTTTATATACAGATAATCATAAATCATAAAGCAAGCTAGCTTTTTCATAGCCCAATCTTACCTTCTCAATTTATGGCATACCATTTATATCAATGATTATCAATATCTCCTTAGAAGGTGTTTGGGCTTAATGTGAGATAAGAAGGAGAAAAGAAGAGGAAAAAGACATAATTTCTCCTCTTTTACATAATAGGAAAATTTGAGCTGAGATACAGCTGCATAACAATAACAGGCTTATGTCTAATGAGAGCTTCAAGGAGTCTGAGACATTCTGTTGAAGCACTCTTTGAGCTTATCTATTCCAGAATATGTGCTTGTACAAATTTTCTACTGAGAATAAAAATAATCTGCATATTCTAATTCCTTAAACATAATTTTCAAAAGTATTATGGAGTCACAAAATTAAACACCACATTTCATCACCCTTTTGCCTTCTCCAACACCTCTGGTGGATGAGCTCCTACTGTAACTGTCATTGCAATTACTGATTGAAATTATTGTCATTACAATTATTGATACGAATGAATATGTTTGCTGACTTACTATTTCTTTTATACTTGTCACATATTTTCTTTTTCTTCTCTTTTTCTGTCTTCTTTTGAATTAGTTGAGTATTTAATGTCTCACTTTATCTTTAATTATGCCTTATTACTCACACCTGTTTTATATTGTAGTGATTGTTCTAGGGTTTACAATATGTAACTTGAATTTATCAAGTCCACCTTGAAATCATATTTATACCATTTCATATATATCAGACCCTTTCAACAATATGCTTGCATTTCCTTGCTCCCACTATTTACATAATTTAGGTCATACATCTTACGTCTATATAACTCACAGTACATTAAATTTTTGCTGAAAATAATCATCCTTCAAAAAAATTTTTTAAAAAGAAAATAGTATTTTATATTCAGCCATGTATTTAACATTCCTGGTACTCCTGTTTTCTTATTACAATTTCCATCTCCTTTGGTATTATTTTCCTTTTTCCTGAAGAACTTCCGTTAACACATCTTGTAGCACAGGTCTGTGAGTGAATTCTGTCTCAGCTTTTTGTTCTTTCTGAGTCTTGTTTGTAAGTTCTATTTAGAACAAACCCAGAGTAGCCTTGCTCAAGGGCTTGTTAAGTCCTACTGGAAAGGAGTCTTCCTTTTGGGATCTCATTTCCCTGACTATTAACAAGTTCTCTTCACTTTGAACAAAACTGAAACATCTTCAAGCCCTAAAAGCTCCTGGAATGGCCCACCTTTCAGCTTTCTGGCTGTTGTTTGCCCAGCCTTTTGGAGGTTTACATAGGTGTGCACAGTTTATTATTTAGCATTCAAAAGACACAAAACAAACACTTTGCAGATTTCTGAGGCTCCCTATCTGCATAGCTCCTTCTCCTCCAGCATTCCACCTCCAAATTCCACTGCCACATTTTCCCGAACTTCAATTTCTGTCTTCTCAACTCAATGTGATCACTGTGCTCTGTTTAGGTTTTCCTTCTCTACATTATTTATGGTCAAGAAGGTATATCCAAGAGTAAAGCATATTTTTTTACATGACAGAAGATGGCATTCGTTTTTTTTTAAACATATACCTCTCCCTATGGTATCATACAAATGTCAGGGTTTATTTTCAAGAACAGCATTTTTCCAGTGGTACCGTTATATCGTTAATATTCTGAAGCATATATACAGGAATTATATGTGTTCCTAGCATTTCATCTTTGAATAATCTGAAAACTGTATAGCAATTCCTTGTCACACAAATCACTGATATAAAAATAATACTGAAGATAGCAAGATCAAACAAGGTCACTTCTGGGCATACTTGGGCTCTAGCTATACCAAACAACCTCCTCTTAAAGCCCCGTTTTCTAATTCTATTTTTAAGAATACCAGCTCTTGGGTAAACCACCTAAATTCAAATACTAACTCAACTAGTCCATAAAGCAAATTATACATCTGTGTCTTCATACTAACATTTCTAAGTAGGAATAATAATTTAGAATCTATCTCAAAAGGATTGTTATGAAGAATAAAAGAAAGAGTATATAATCAATGAACGTGAGCTAATGTAATCACTTGCAAACCTTTTCTCTATTTCTTTATATGCAAATCCTACCCAGAAATCAAGTTCAGTTAAACTGCCACCTCTACAGAAAGTCTTTTCTCCTGATCCAAGCTGAGAACATGCTTTCTTAAGATATTCATCAAAGGGTATTTATGTTATTTTTAGGGTTTTTTTTCTTAGCTTCTACACTAAGCAATAAAGTCCTTGAAGGAAGTTTTCATGGTTTACTCTCTCTTAAAAAAAAACAAACCCAAGGTGGATTGTAAATTGCTTTGTATTTAATAGGCTATTAATATTTGCCCAAGAAAACAAATCACACATGACTATCTGAGTGAAGTTTCTCAAATAGCTTATGAATCTACCTAAATCTACCACCATTATTTTGTCCAATCCTTTGCTTACACCAAGAAACATATGTTTGCAATGTTTTCTTACCTAATAATTAGGTAACATTATCAGATAAAGAGAAATGAGACTAGTATGCCATGACTTGTTCTCAGTGAAATAATGATGTGGTTCTCAGTAAACATCTTGGTTTCTACATGTTTACAAATAATCTATTAAATATTTCTTTTCAGAATTTCATAGGAGTTAAAGTTAACTCTGTAGGTTATAGAAGTCATCTTTATTTTATCTTTAACATTTAATTTTTTTTTTCTAGTTTTGAGTCAGGGCTTCACTCTATAGCCCAGGCTGGAGTGCAGTGGCAGGATGTTGGCTCAGCGCAGCCTTGAATGTCCAGGCAATCCGTCTGCCTCAGCCTCCAGAGTAGCTAAGACTACGGGTGCATGCCATCATGCTCTTTTGTGGAGATGTAGAGATGAGGTCTCACTATGTTTCTCAGGCTGGTCTCAGCCTCCTGAACTCAAGCAATTCATCTGCCTCAGCCTCCCAGAGTGCTGGGATTACAGGCATGAGCTACTGCACCAACTCTTATCTTTAACATTTTATATATTTGCTTGTAACCATTATTTTCTATCTTCCAACTCTCCAAATGTGATCATTTCTGGAAGTTAAGATGTTCAGTGGAAAAAGTATAGGCTCTGGAGCAAAAGTTCTTAAGTTTGGATTCCAGTTGTTCTTATGGACAACTGTGTGGCTTGAAAAAAATATTTAATTTAACATAATATAAATGGAGACAACAGCATCTTCTTGGGGCATGATGACTATTAAATGAAAATAAATAAAAAGATATGACCTAGCATCTACTGCACAAAACTCCTTAGCTGCTTGCTTTTCTAAGTCTGTTTTCTCATCTGTAAAATGGGTATAATCATCCCTCTTTATTTTTAGGATCATCATAAGGATCCAGTGGCTTTATATAGAAAAAGCATCTTATGAAACTGATTTTAAATTTGCCAAAATAGCCTCTTACTAAGCAGATCACTGATTTCCATTCCTCTTCAAATTTGAAGATTATTCCTTTTGACAAAGAAAAATATAAGACAAATAACTGCTCATCACTCTGTATCTTCTCCTAACATCATGGCATCATCATCTAACATTATGTTATATGTTGCCAAGTAATGCACTATCTATCCAGTATAAGATGACTTTTCAAATCTCTTCTAAAAGTTGATTCTAAAAGAGCAAATTAGAGTGTTCTTGTATGTATATCAAAAAGACCTAAAAAAACCAATTTCCACAAAGAGCTGAAAATATTTAATATGGGTATTTAATTTAATATAGGAAGAAACCAAGGTGTTTACTAAGAGTCACATCATTATTTCACTGAGAGCAAGTCATGGCATACTAATCTCATTTCTCTTTTTCTGATAATGTTACCTAGTTATTAGTAAAGAACAACAAAATATTACAGTGAAAGTCAATTATTAATTATTAATTAATTAATTGGTTAATTATTAATTTAGTGTTGTTATATCTGAATATGTCTTGAACTTTTTCTTCAGGTTACAAGCATTAGTCCTTTCTACCAATCACTACACAAAATTTAAATAATATGCACCCTATACTATAAACAGGCAAATAAAAATACACATTCCAATCTACATTAATTGATCAGAAAGTACTTTCTGACGCTTGACTTTGACCATAATACAGAATCTGTCATTAAGTGTTCAGTTCACACACATATACTCAAAACTGATCCAACAACTTCTATTATGCCAGTTACCAGCATTGCCAGCCCTTCTGCCCTTCACTGCCTGGAGAACGTCCATCAGAAACAGGAAAGCAGAACAAACTGCCACAATGCACCATTGATGTTTGAGCAAGGCTGCCCAAGCAGCTGCAACAACAGGGCAACTCTTCAAAGTGTCGGCATTGAAACTTACAATTCTCCCGCCCATACACTATCAATGAAAACCTTTATAAGCTACAATCAATTACAAAATAAATCTTTGAGATAAATTATGTTCTTTCTTCATTTTTCCTCTCCTTCTTCTCCTCTCAACATCAAATGTCCTTGGTTTAAAAAAAAATCAAGGAGAAATTTCCCCCTTTTGTATGTTGGTCTCTACCTCTGCCACTCTTATATTCTAAAAATTCTCTCAAGGAGGTTTAAGAATATCTGCTAAACACTTGTTTACAAGACATGTTCTGGGTTTTTTTGTTTGTATGTGTTTTTATTGTTGGAGTTTTTTCTTTAAAAATTTCAAAGGACACTTGATATTTTGAGCACACTTACATTAGATTTTTTTTGGCAAAGCATGTTTTTGATTATTAAAAGACAATCTAAATTCTGAACTGCATGCACCAAATTATGTAACTTCTATATTTTTGTAAACCACAACAAAAATGACTTATAATAGCTATAAATGAATAGATAATGAATCATCAAATAGTTAAAAACATTCCATGAGAACGGATGAACCAGTCATGTGCAATTTTTAAGAGAAAAAAGTCAAGTATTTAAACACTACATAGAATGAGAGGAGGTTATTCTTTTTTTAACAAATGAACTATGTGTAATTTGTTTTATACTTACTAAATCAAATGGAAGTTAATCTGTGTTTTACTATGTCTCCTTAGTCATCAATAGGTAATGTCTTTTTAAAATCTGAAACACATACTTAAGGTCTGAGAATTATAACAATACCTCTTAGATTCCACAGCATTGCTTTACCAAACAACATGTAGAAAGCCCTTCAAACAGTATATATTCTCAAAATAAAGAATGTCCAGTGATTATCACAGAAACAAAGAACTTCTGAATACCATATGTTCTCACTCATAAATGGATCCTGAACATTTATTATAATACTATATGAAAGGGATTGGCAGTAGTGGTTACTGCCAGGGGAGGAAGTGGGGAGGCACATAACACTAATAAGGGTATGTGATCCCAAGCCAGGCAAAGTGAGGACCAGTGGGGGACTCAAAGTTCATCTGTGCAATGAACACATATACCTATCCCTGAATTATGCACCTAACCATATCTTTACAATAAAAGATATATATATATATATAAAGAATGTCCAAATTTCAGTAATGTCAGGGTAAGGTATCGACCTAATTCAAACAGATAACTAAATTTGTATACTTCATCAAGAGTTACTCTTCTACTTGAAAAATCTAAGTCCAAAATACTTGGTATCTTAGGTAGTTCAGGCTACGGTAATGAATTACCATAGACTGCATTAAACAATAGAATTTAACAACAAAAAATTATTTCTCACAGTTCTGAAGGTTGGGAAGTCTGATCAGAATGTCAGCATGATCAAGATCAGGTGAATGCCCTCGCTCTGGTTTGCATATGGTAATCTTCTTAAGACAGTTGTAACACCTCATTTCTCTTTCTCTCATTCTCCAATGTTCAGTCAAGTAGTATTTTTTAATTTACTCCTATCTTGAGTAACCATATTTCCTTTCCTGAGCTAATACTGCCACCTTACCTGCATTCCCAAGTCCACAACAGAAATGAAAAACCTCTCTGAATATAATATTTCAGTCTTAAACATGAAGAAAACTATTTCAATTTTTCTCCTGAAGACATTCCTTTTTGGAGTTTTTCATCATCCAGCTCAACTATAGACTGGTCACTCTTAAGTCAAAGCACAGCTGTTGTCCAGGAACTTCCCTTTAGCCTTCTCATCTCATTCTCATCACCTATTTTGTGAATCCCCTATCTTGCTCTTTTCTACTCAGTTTTTCCTCATTTGGATGTAGCATATTCTCCAAACAATTCCTGAGAAAGCAAGTATCATGGTAAATATATGTGGAGGACCATGTGTCTAAAAATATTTTTTTCTACCCTCACACCAGTTCATAATTTGGCTGGGTATAGAATTATAAGTTAAAACTTTCTCTCAGAATTTTAATGCCACATATTTAGCTTTAAATGCTGCATTAAAAAAATAACATTTTGATTTTGAGCTAACATATGAGGCCTATATTTTCTTTCTAGATGTTTTTATTACCTGTTTGTTGCTACATTCTGAATTTTTTCAGTTATGTGCCTTGATGTGGATTTACTTCACTTTTTTTTTTTAATGGGCATCCAGGAGACCCTTTCAGACTAAAAACTCACATCCTTTAGTACTGAAAATTTTTACCACATAATTTAATAATAACTTTCTCCCAATTATTTTCTTTGCTTTGTCTTCTGGAACTCCTATTAATCAGATTTCTAGCATATAACACTGTTTATATGATTTTGCCTTTTCTTTCCTATTTTCCATTTATTTAACTTTTTGCCCTAGTTTCAGGATAATTTCAATGGTTCTATAAAAGCTATTATTTCAGCATTATAAGACAGTGCTTATTCTCTGATTATTTCTTTTTCTATCATTTTGTCATGTTTCATAGAAGTGCTATCTTCTATTACCTTCCTGAGTATTTAAGTATAATTTATTTTTGCTTCAGCTATTGTCCTCCATGGGACATACTGCCTCTAATTCCTAAACAGGTACGTGAGCATAAACTGGCTTGTTTCTCATTGCACAATACTCTTCATTCACTTGTATTTAGCTTTCTCAGTTCTGCTAATTCTTCCTTTATACCTTTTAAAAATATTCTCCATGATGATTAGTGAGGTTGAACATTTCTTCATGTGTCTGTTGGCTGCTTGGATGTCTTCCTTTGTGAAGTGTCTGTTCATATCTTTTGCCCATTTTATACTGGAGTTGTTTGCTTTTTTTTTTTTCAGCACGTTTGAGTTCCTTGTAGATCCAAGATGTTAAGCCTTTGTCGGACCTGGAGTTGGCAAATACTTTTTCCCAGTCTGTAGGCTGTCTCCCTGCTCTCTTGATGGTTTCTTTGGCTTTGCAGAAGCTTGTCAGTTTAATGAGGTCCCACTTGTCTATCTTATCTCTTATGGTCAGTGGGTTTCGGGTTTTGTTCAGGAATTGGATGCCAGTTCCAATTTCCATGAATCATCAGGGAGATGCAAATCAAAACCACACTGAAATACCACCTAACTCCAGTCAGAATGGCCATTATCAATAACTCAAAAAATAACAGTTGCTGGAGAAGGTGTGGCAAAAAGGAAACACTTCTACACTGTTGGTGGGAGTGTAAACTAGTGCAACCTCTGTGGAAAGCAGTGTGGCGATTCCTAAAAGCTCTAAATATCAACCTCCCATATGACCCCACAATCCCCCTACTGGGAATATACCCTGAAGAACTCAAATCACTCTATCAAAAAGATACCTGCACACGTATGTTTATCACAGCATTGTTCACAATAGCAAGAACCTAGAAGTAACCATGCTGTCTATCAAATGAGGACTGGATTAAAAAAATGTGGTACATATACATGATGGAATACTACGCAGTCATAAAAAAGAACAAAATCATGAATTTTGCAGCAACCTGGATGGAACTAGAGTCTATAATACTGAGTGACCTCTCACAGAAACAAAGATCTGAGTATCACATGTTCTCACTCATATAGTAGACCTTGATCATCCAACGTATTACCATAAGAAAATGACTGACAGTGGTGGGAAACTATGGGGGGGAGAGGGAGGGGAAGGGAGATGGGATTAATGGTAGTAAACATCTGTCTGGGGACGGGGAGATACCTTTTATCAACAAGGGTGCCTGAACGAAGCATATTTGTATACCTAACCCTTAACTGTACCCCACAATGTTATAAAAAAATATATTGATTATAAAAAAAATCCTCCAAAAATTATATCTCTATCTTATGTTGCTTCCTCCTCCATGTGCTTATAAATTCATATATTTTTCTAATCTTTTACTCAAAATTTTAGTCCCTTACTAGGAAGAAACAAGGAAAAACGTGTTAAATCACCAGGTTTAACTGGATGTCTATTGTTAAAGTATCTGAAGATGTTAAGCCTATAGGTATAATCATGCAATTCATAGGGTCTTAAAATCATAGGGTGTTTACTATTAAAAAGCTTCTCAGAGATCATCTTATTCAACCTTCTTATTTTAGAAATGAAAAAATGGAAACCCAAAAAGACTAAGTGGTTTCTACAAGGTTATTTAACGAGCAATCCATACATTTAGTATTTGAACTTGTCTTTCATTATCATACTGCCTCTGCACATAGATATCGCCTTAAAGTAGTTATTCATCAAGGACTCCCAGACACATCTTACGCTTAAAATATTTAAATAATCCAGTCTAGCTTTTGGATAACAAAATGAGGGAAAGCTGCCATTTAAAAAATTTGAAAAACAATGACTCTGAGAATAAATATTAGACTCTCAACCTCTAGTTTCTACAGAAATTTCCTAATCAATACTTTCTCATGAAACTTACTCTCCTTGGCCTGATTCAGCATGTTAGACTTATATTTTCACTCCTTCAGGTTATCTTTCTCAAAGCAAAGTAAATTTATGTTTGAAATGCAAATGAATTATTTATATCCTTCCTAACTTTCTACTCTCACTCCTTCCCTGACCTCTGGTTGGCCACCAACCTCCTACTCCTAAAATAGTCCTTTCTGTAAGTGGTACCACCCAGGTACTCGAGAAAAAGTCTTGAGAGTCATCAAAAATGTCTCCTTTTCTTTACAGCACCCCACTCCTACCCCTCCACCTAGGCGGTCCCAAAACCTTATCAATTCTACCTCCTAAAAATGTCTTTAATTCATCTCTCTTACGCCTTTCATAGCTTCACAGTCACTATTTTAGTTCAGGCCTTCACTGATTCCACACTGATTTCCATTAATCGTCTTCTAACAATCTCACAGACTCTAGTCTCCTTTCTTTATACCTCTTCTTCCACATTCAGTGGCTGATATTCCTCAGTAGAACTAAGGAGTCAATTCCTCACTTAAAACCCTTTAGTGGATCCCACTTCATTTCTAGCTTCTAGTGTGGCACTACTTATCCCTCCATCTTTATCTCCTTTGGTTCCTCACCTTGTATTTCATGGAACTGGAAATCAGTTAATCAAGAGTTTCCTGCTGGGTTTCTATTCACACTGAATTTTCACCACTAAATGTAAATTGTCCTTTCTGTTCTCCCAAAGAAAGAAAGAATCAAAGGAAAGAGAGTGAAAAGACAAAAACCAGTATAACCAGTATTAACCTTATAAAAATTATTAAAGTTCTTTTACCATAATATTTTATATTTATATCTACATTACAATATTTTATATTTTTATTTTAGAGATTATAATCTGTTTAGATGTATTGGCAGTACATTAAACTCAGTATTCAGAAATTAAAGATATAAACTAAATATGTGATCATAATAATAATTAGACTTTTAAGATATGAAAAAATTAAGGGATTAATACATTATCATAGTAAGGGGCAAATCTAAGAATGTCTTATATGGTACCATTAGAGTCCACACCTTTAGTAAACAGGAATTATGTCTTAATCATCTTTGCATTCCCTACTATGACAAATACAATCCCCAACATAATAAGTACACAGTGAATAAATGAATAAATAAAATTATAGATGATATCACATCCACAAACCCAGACAGCATTAGGTAATCTACTACTTGATAAACCCAATAATTCAGTGGTATTTATTAGTATAAATGATAACTGATAGCTGATTAACTTAGTTAAAACGTCATAAGTTCTTATCAAAATATATATATATATACATAAACACATAGTTTTCAGCAGATCTTTATATGAAATATCAATCTGACTTTTATTTAGGAATATGTTAAAATATCCATGGATACCATAGTGAAAATTTTCAGCATAACATAAAAACATACACTATTTGAAAAATAAGTAAAAGAAAGATGATTCTATTGTTAGTACCCTTATCTGCAGATTGTCCTTCACAACATATTCCTCCAGTACAGAGAAATAAAAACTTTCTTAGCCAGAATTTTGATCAAATTACTGTCTTTTTATCATTACGATGATATCCAAACTGCTTTCTAAACAAATGGAACACCATTATTGTACATGAACATACACTTGAGTTGTATACTTCTATTCCATATCAACTTCATAGCCATTAATATGCAGTAAAGTCAATTTGCTCGTCTGCTGTAATTTAACTGTTGTAGTAAAACACTGCTGGTGAGGTATTAACCCATCACCTCAAGTTTAGCGTGAATCCTGGACCAGTAATAGAAATCCCTTAATACGCAACCTAAAATTTAAAATATCAAGGGGCTGGGCCAATCGAGGAGTGTGAGTAAAGAAATGAGAGCACTTCAAACATTTCCGAACCGAGATTGCTTTTTTTCTCTGCCTAGAAAAGTACTTAACAGGCCGGGCTCGGTGGCTCAGCCTGCAATCCCACACTTTGGGAGGCTGAGGTGAGTCGACTGCTTGAGCCCACGGGTTCGAGACCTGCCTGGGAAACTTTGCGAGACCTCATCTCTACAATAAATCAAAAAATTAGCCGGGCATGGTAGTGCACGCCTGTAGTTCCAGCTACTTGGAAGACTGAGGCAGAAGGATCGCAGAGTCCAGCAGGTTGAGGCTGCGGTGGCCAGAAGCGTGCCACTGCACTCCAGTCTGGGCGACAGAGTGAGACTCCAATTCAAAAAAAAAAAGGTACTTAACAAGGGATGACTGACAGGAATTTCATATGAAGAAGGAAATTCTCTTGAATCTTACCTCTTTAAAAATATCAGGTATAACAAAAGAGTATGGTGTGTAGATCCCCATTAGATAGAAGCCTGAATACGTAATCCATTGTATAAATATTATGCAAGAACATACTATACAATATATATACTATATATAGTACACTATATAGTATAATATAGTATACTTTATATTACAGTATATACAGTATAGTATATTTTATTTAGTATAATTTAGATGGTTGTAACAATGGGTGAAATTTAAATAAACAAACTTAAGGAATAAAAGTGTAGGTTAAAAAGAGGTATACATGTTAACAAATGATGACATACAGACAAACAAAGAAAATAAATGAAGAAGACATCTGAAGGCAAACTACTGGAGACAGTTGAAACCGACAGAACATATAATAATTAAAATAAGAGCACAGGAAAAACAGAGAAGGAATTTGAAGAATATTCATGGATAGGAATTAGCTGAGGGAATCCCAATGCTATGATGAGGCAAGATGTAGAAAGACAATATTTCTTTTATCCAAAAGTTTTACAACAAGGATGGACTATAATCTGAAGAACAAATAGACCTAAATTCCATATAGGCCCCAAGAGTGATCAGTGGTGATACTTACAATCATGAAGAAAATAAATGTGTATTTAATAGCTTTAGATTATACCAGATAAATGTTGTTCAACTTTGGAAAATGCTTCAAATGCTAATTTTCTACTTGCTTGGTTTATTTTTTAAAATTATGAAAGTGCCCTGTAAATTACCAATAGAAAACACACAGCATTGCTTATTTAGGGAACAAAATTGTTAATGCATTCATTTTTATGTGATCAGCACTGAATCAACCATTATAACATTGAAACCAGTATTGGTGCTGTCTCCAACCCCCAAACGAGCCTCTTTTCTTTGAGGAACACATTCTTAGAGAAGAAAACAGGATATGAAATTATACAAAAACGTGTGTGCCAGCATTCAGAAAGAAAGCATGTAAAAGTGCAATTCTCCACCAAAAATGCAATTTCTAAGTGTGGATTCATCAATGAAAACTTATAACCTAGCAGTCAGCAAAAGTATTTAGGAATGTAAGGCATATAGTCCATTGCTTACCATAGAATCAGTATTCTGCTACTACCAGGTTTTTTTTGTCAAGATTATTTTTTCTTTTCCTTTGTTTTTTCTATATTTTCAATAGGTAGAGAACTGTGTGAAGTTTGGTGTTCATTAAAGTCAGAAACACACTGGCTAGATCTAAGTTCATTGTGGGCAGATGCCCTGCAAACATGCCACACACCTCTACCAATATGCTTTAAACTCCCCATATTGCAATCCTTTTGATAGGCTTCATGGGAGACTACACATAGTCCTTTCACTTACGCCTCACGTATAATTTCAGGTCTCAGCATTTACTGACACAGGTAATTATAGTCAAACTTTTTCTTCTCATAAATGCTGGGAAAAGGGGCAGGGTGGAGGTAGGAAATGAACAGAATTTCTCTGCTAACCCAAACAGAGCTCGTATGCCTTGCTGCTCAAATATTCCAATAGTTGGCAATAATGACCCAGAATATTTCACTTAATGTAAGTGTACATAAGCTCTAGAACAGATGATCTCAGATCTCAGAATGTTGATATTGATGATAGCTAACTTTTTTCGTACTAATTTGTGCCAGGCATTATTCTAGGTGGTAAATATCTCATTTTATCTTCATAATTTAAAAATATTTTTAAATCCTTGTTAGGTAAAATTTTTTTTACCCTAATTCTGTGTCCTAAGACACAGAGATAAATTGGCCAAATCAACTTGAGTGTATTTAGCTTATCTGAAGTTAAAAAATGAAACTATTTACCAACTTTTGATGCAGGACCAAGGGTTATCATTGACTCTTCTCTGCTACGGAGAGTTTTACATTATTCTTAAACTATATTATGATGTATCATCTATGATTTCCAGTTTTGGTATATTTAAAGTCAGTGAGAGCTTAAAGGGACTTGGAAAGCGAGCTGAACAAAGAAACCTTCCAGACATTTTACATCCATCTTCCACCCCCACCACAGGCAGTCTTTCACAGTTGTCTAGCTTACACTTATTTAAACTGCAATTTGTTTTACAATTCACCTTTAAAAAGTCTTTTCAAAGCATTCAACTTAAATTTCAAAAATCAACAACCCTTTATATTTTGTACTCATATTTTATCAGTTTGCATAATTAAATACAATTATACACTCAACTCTATAAACAAACGTGAAAACAAACACAAATGTCTCCAGGTAAGCATAGCAGCAGGTAAACAGATAAACGAAATGCATTATTTTTTCAAAGAGTATTCTACAGGTCTGAAGCAATGATTGGCTAAGAAGGTTTCTACTGTATTCCTATCATTCTATATAACTGCAAAAAAAATACTATTTAGTAGCTGTATTAAGTTTTTGGCAGAATGATTTACAATCGAAAAATACAAATTTGGTAGAAATATTTACAATGACACAATTCTTTACTAGAAAAGTAACACATTCCTTCTTATCTTTCTTTGGTTAGAAATTTGAGGAGACCCTTTCACTGACAAAAACTAAGACAAAAAATTCCACCCCAATTTAAGGAGACTACTACCCAAACCATAAATATATACACTCTCTCTCACACACACAAAATCTTAAATGAATAAAATTAGATTTTAAGAAAGAAACTGCCTCCCTATCAAAAAAAAAACCATTCATTTTTGTGAGAAAAAACAAAAACAAAAACAAAAAAACTCTGAATTTAAAGTTCAGGTTCACCCAGTTACTACTTATTTGACATGAAGTAAATCACTTCACTTCTCTGAGCTACACTATCCTTATCTAAAATAAAGGGACAATAATATCTGTTCTCTCCATCTCACAGAACTATAGTCAGAATTACATAAAATATATGAAAACACTGCAAACTATCAATCATCTCACACATATAAATTATTATTAATGGAAATCCTAGTTTATATTTTGGACACAGAACTTCAGAGTCATGGTAGGTCATTTCACAAATGACAAGGCTGAGATCCCAAGGCCTAAATTACTTTCCTACTTATAGTGGCATGGATGGAAGAACAGAAACAGAGAATTCACAATTAACCAGGAAAAGAATATCATAGGCATGGAAGCAAGATCAATTGGAAAGTCAAGAAAGCAAAAGTGCCCAGAATGAACTAATGCTGTAATTTAGTCTGTGAGCAGAGATAAAACTCTAGAAACCACACAGTTTCATAAGCAAGTCCTGGAAGTTACTTTGGTGAGGATATTAGGAAACAGAAAGATTAGCAAAAAAAAAAAAAAAAAAAAAAAAATCACCAAACACAAACCATTATTCCATTTTACACAGTAAAATTTTGGTGCCTTCACAAACTAAATAAAATAGGGAATTGAAGATAAGTCTCATGTTTATGCTATTCCTTTTCACTGGTCAGAATTATTAATCATAGGTCAGGAAGTTAAGAAAACAATAGGATGGACGTCAGTGAAGTTCAAGTGCTTTAATTGGATTCCTTTGGGTACAGTTTGTTTCCCTTTTTCTCTGGCCATTAATCTAGCAGAGGAAAGTGATCTAACACAGCACCATGACATGAAGGGACGGACCCTGAGAGCCTGTCTCTCTATGATGACTGTTCTTGTGCATCCAGGCCGCCTATTGAAACTAACAATGCCTGCTGCTGCTGCCGAAGAGGATCATCCAAACTCTGAAAATGAAACACATCACACAAAGGGATGAAAGAATTCTTATTCCACAGGGTTTAGCTTGCAGCTGGTCATGCATGCCAGAGGGATGTGCCATGAGGATGACAAAGAAGCTTCCAAAGAGAAAGGAAGGGGCAGCTAGCTGGACATTTTGAAATACTTGGAAAACTATTCTTTTTAAACTAAAGCAATAAACTAGACTTCTTTATAGAGGAACTTGAGAGAATAGTTTTGTTTTGTTTTTTAAATCTCTACAATTCACTCAGGTTAAAAATTCTTGTGATTAAAAAATACTTCAAGAATTTATAATCGTTTGAGGGTTTATGGTAAGAGATCATATTACATAATTATTTCTTCTGCATTAAAGCTCAATATTACTCCAGAGTTTAAAGTTGTATGCAGGAATAGGTGTTGGGTTTTTCGGCAATTGATGTAGGTACACAGAATATAAATATTATTTCATACAAAGTAGCACTCTGGTTAAAGCCACAGATTTTGAGGTTAAATTAGTGGCGAAATTGACAGGACACTCATTACATGGCAGTAGGTCCCATGGGCTCTAACAATCTAGAATAGCAGTGACAGGTAAGAGTTTGCCCACAAAAGGTGTTCCAAATAGAATTAAGAATCATAAGAATCTCCCCTGCAGCTGCCATTGCTACTATCCTTCCAACTGGTTACAGTAAGGCATAATCCAGTTCTTCAGTAGCCTTGGAAATCAATGTCTAAAGGAGTGCCAACAGCAGCACCTAAATTTTTAGAAAGACAAATCTGCAATGGAACACTAGCCAACCCTTTTCTGACAAGTTCACTCCCAGCAGTAAAAAACAGGAACACTGGGCCTCTTTCCCTACCCCTTTCACAATCGTGTTCCAAAAATTTCATCTTCCTCTGTGTACAGGATAAATGTGAGCGACTCCTTTCATTGCCCATATCAGTGCATACATTAGACTTAGCAATCACTTTTACTAGTTATATCACTGATTCAGATGAATTCCACATAACTAGATGTGTGGCCTTGTGGAAGTTAGTTAACCACATTTAGCCTTAAATTCCTCATTGATAAAATGAAAAATAATATCTGCTTTATGAGATTGTTGGGAAGAATAATAAGATAATATTTACCTCATAGTTTAGTTAGAGCACAAAGGGCGATTCAATAAATGGTAGTCATTGTGCCATTCTCTACAACAGGAATAACAAATCATTTGTGCAAGAAACTGAAATGAAAATTGGAAAACAGTATCAAAAATATTCCCCTATCCAGTTAGGATGCTGTTATTGATTCTAACATTGTTTCATTTATTTCAGGTCAGATCACACTTTAAGAAAAGCATTGCTTTTTTAGAAGATTATGCCAAAGTGAAAAGAACTCATTGAAAGAAATATTTATTTTCCATATATTCAACCCATTAGTTCTAATTACTCTCCTTCAAACCACTGAAAACAAGTTCTTGTTGCAAATGTTTTAACTTTTCCAATAGATACTGTTATATTTTACAAATAAATGTTTGGCAATGAAGGTTTCCATAAGTGTTCTATCTTCTTTCCCACTCCTACCACCTCTTATATTCGCTCAGTGGCTCATCCAACCTCTCTCAAAGAGAGAGAACAATATGAATGAAAACTCTATCAGAAAAGTAAAGCTAAAATATATTTGAGACAACTGAATTCTCACTCAAAATCAGACTACAGGTGCTATACCATTCAATGGCACAAAATTAACTTTTAGCCCAGAGTCCATTACCAACACATTCTAAAGACTAAATGAAGCAATTTTTCAGAAAAGTCTAAAACTAATAGGAAGGAAAAAAGAATATATATATATGTTATGTGTGTGTGTGTGTATATATTTTTATATGTATATATATGTGTGTGTGTGTGTATATATATTACACATACATAAAATAATGAGGAAAATGTGTATAAAGATTGGTAATAATATTGGTAGTATAATTGAAAATTATCCCTATACAATAAAATTAAAACTGTAATTCATTTTTCCCTAAGCATTATAAAATAATTAAAATTCAAACTTTACTCTAGTAAATATACTAAAACATAATTTAGATAAATCCCTACCATTAATTACTTCTTTGCATTATGAAATTTTGCTTTCAAATTTTTATGTTAAAATCCTTCATTCAGGTTCTAATGAAGATCAAAAAACCTAATATGTCATTCTAAAGAAGCTGGTCCACCATTAGTGAAAATCTGTCATAATTTTTCTCACCTTTTCTTTCAGCAATACGCATCCAATCAATGACCAAGTCCTGTCAATTCTCTTTGTATTTCCATCATTATAGCTTTGAATACTAAGTAATCTAATTATTTTCATCCTCTTAACTCTTTCATCTTCATTTATGCTTTAAGAGTTACCTTCTATTTAAAAAAAAGGTTAAAGGAATTTCCCTCACCTCCTCAAAAATCTTGAGATATTTACAGAATAAAATACACCTCTAGCATAGCATTCAAAATCTTTCACAGTATGGCACTGAACTACAATTCACAGAATATAGATCATATATAAAAAAGATACTCATTAGCTGGCTGATATGTTCTTGACCCCCAGCTTGGCAGTGGGTTGGTAGTGGGGATAAAGATGATCCAGATATAGTCCCTGTTCTCAAAGAATCCAGTGTAGCAATGAAGCAGATAAGCAAACTAAAAACTGTAATGATGTGTAGTGAGTATGAAGAAGATAACGAACTGCAAAGTGTTAGTAGAATTAGATAATAAGTCTTAAACTCATTGAGGAGAAAAGTAAAACAGCAATATGTTGGTCTTCTGCTTCTGAAAATTATGGAGTAATAGAAACAGGATTTACTTTCTGCCTTAAACAACTAAGAAACTGGCCAAAACATACAAAACATTGGTTTACAAACATTGGTCAACAGGTAGCACAGCACAGAGATCGCTGGGAAAATGAAAATGAGGCTGTTTCCTCTATTACTGCAGCTTTACTGCCTGGAGAGAGTTACCAGACCATTAACCAAGGAGGGGGAAGCCAAACAGAGCCTGCTTTACTCAGGGCCACACTACTAAGAGAAGTGGAGTCAGGCTTCAGATATAGATATTGCTGACTACAAAGTCCCCAGAAGTTTTAATTTTTACTCACTTCCACTGCTGTATATTTTTCTCTTACCCTGTAGAAATCATACTTCAAAGTTCAGGGTTCCCTGACCCCTGAGCACCCATGAGTGCCAGTCCCTGGCCTGTTAGAAACCTGGCTGCATAGCAGGAAGTGAATAAGCTGGGCGTTGGATTCTCATATGGGCGCGAACCCTATTGCAAGCAGCACATACCAGGGATCTAGGTTGTGCTCTCCTTATTAGAATCCAATGCCTGATGGTCACCCCCATCCCCATGAAAAAATTGTCTTCCATTAAACCATTCCTGATGCCAAAAAGTTTGGGACCTGGTTTAAACATTACTTCATTTAATATGTCTCCCCGATCTCAAATGTCCCCAGAGTAGAAAGAATATTGTCATTCTCTATAATACCGTATTATTTTGAACTTATTGTTATTATGACATCAACTTTCCTGCACTAATAATAATATTAACGTTAACTAACATTTATTGAAGCCTATGTTATTTTATTTATTTAATTTTATTGTGGTAAAAACATTTAATATGAGGTCTATCCTTTTAGCAAATATTGAAGTGAACTATATTTTTGTGTACAGTATTGTTGACTATAGGTACGAAGCTATACAGATCTCTAGAATTTATGCATCTTGCTTAACTGAAATTTCATTGATCAGTAACCTGTTGATTAGTAACTCCCCAAATCCTCCTCCCTTCAGCTCTTGGCAATCACCATTCTACTTTTCAACTCTATGGATTTAACTGCTTTAGATGTTTCATTTAAGTCAAATCATGCAATATCTGTCTTTCAGTGACTGGCTTATTTTACTTAGTGTAATGTCCTCAAGTTTCATGCATGTTGCTCCATATTACAGAATGTCCTTCTTCTATAAGGCTGAATAATATTCCATTGTGTGTATATACCAAGTTTTCTTTATCTGTTATTCTGCATAAGGTCATTTAGGTTGTTTCTGCATCTTGGCTATTGTTAAAAGTGCTGCAGTAAACATGGGAGTGCTAACATCTCTTTGAGATTCTGATTTAAATTCATTTTGATAAACAAGTTAGGAATTGAAGGAAAGTATTTCCATATATGAAAAACCTACATATCAGTTTTCAACAGTAAAAAACTGAAAGCTAGTCCACTAAGATCAAGAACAAGGCAAGGCTCACTCTTCCTACTTCTATTCAACATAGTACTGGAATTCCTAGCCAGAGCAATTAAGCAAGAAAAAACAAAACAAATCCAAATTGGAAAGGAAAAGGTAAAACTGTCCCAGTTTGCAGATGACATGATCTTATATACAGAATACCATTAAGAATCCATTTTTAAAAACCTGTCAGAACAAATAAGTAAATATAGTAAAGTTGCAGGATACAAAATCAACATATAAAAATCAGTTACAGACGGGCTCAGTGGCTCAGCCTGTAATCCCACGTCTTTGGGAGGCTGAAGTGAGTGGACTGCCTGAGCCCGTGGGTTTGAGACCCACCTGGGCAACTTGGCGAGACCTCGTTTCTACAATAAATCAAAAATTAGCCGGGCGTGGTAG